>NW_028319343.1:0-134727 GCF_062004578.1 Staurois parvus
TAGATGATTCCAATGCACACTCCAAGTGAGGAGGGTGCAGGAATCCCCCCTTGCTGGGACCCTCAGGCTTAGGCTGACTGAGGAACATTTCCCAACAAGCCCTCTGTTCTCCTCCTCCCGCTCATGTAAGCTGCCACATATACATAGAGTAGATGAAGGGGGAAGTATCAGTCTTACTCCCCATGGGGCCCCGAAACTGACAGCAGCTCTCAACAGTAAGGGAGGGGAGAAGTGGGGGAAGCAGCACAATGTACCCTGCAAGGGCCCTCCCAGCCCTCTGCAAGAAAAAATACTGATTTTTTTTTAAATTTTCCCTGCATGTGATTGGCTGTTGTTTGCAAAGTGAAGCCTCACTTCATTTACTAAGCTCCGGAGCAACCGCACTTCCAAAGTGCACAGTCTATTTGCCTTTAGAAAATCAACCCCCAATGTTTATGTGCTAAGGTCTGGAACAGGGGCAGACTGACAACTCATGGGGCCCCCGGGCAATAGGGGATCATGGGGCCCCTGTGTCCTTGCCCAAACTCAAAAAAGCCTATGAAAAATGTACCAGGGGCATCTCATGGGGCCCCCTACTGACCCCGGGCTCTCGGGCAGTGCCTGAGTTTCCAAATGGTCAGTCCGCCCCTGGTCTGGAACAACCGCACTTGCAAAGTGCACAGTCTATTTGCCTTTAGAAGATCAATCCCAGTCTTTTTCTTTTTTTACTGCTTCCATCCAGACTGTAGACACACATCGAGGGTTAATCCACTAAAGGCAAATAGACTGTGCACTTTGCAAGTGCGGTTGCTCCAGAGCTTAGCAAATGAGGTAAAGCTTCACTTTGCAAAGAATAGCCAATCACATGCAAGGAAAATATTTAAAAAAACACATTTTTTTTTTCTTGCACATGATTGGACGATGAAAGTCAGCGGAGCTTCTGCTCATTTACTAAGGTCTGAAACAACCGCACTTGCAAAGTGCACAGTCTATTTGCCTTTAGTAAATCAACCCCCCAATGTTTATGTGCTAAGGTCTGGAACAACCGCATTTGCAAAGTGCACAGTCTATTTGCCTTTAGTGAATTAACCCTCGATGTGTGTCTACAGTCTGGATGTAAGCAGTAAAAAAATTAGAGACTGGGGTTGATTTTCTAAAGGCAAATAGACTGTGCACTTTGCAAATGCAGTTGTTCCAGACCTTAGCACATAAACATTGGGGGGTTGATTTACTAAAGGCAAATAGACTGTGCACTTTGCAAGTGCGGGTGCTCTGGAGCTTAGTAAATGAAGTCAAGCTTCACAGTCTATTTGCCTTTAGTAAATCAACCCCCCAATGTTTATGTGCTAAGGTCTGGAACAACTGCATTTGCAAAGTGCACAGTCTATTTGCCTTTAGAAAATCAACCTCAGACTTTTTTTTTTTTTTTTTTTTACTGCTTACATCCAGACTGTAGACACACATTGGGGGTTAATTCACTAAAGGCAAATAGACTGTGCACTTTGCAAGTGCGGTTGTTTCAGAGCTTAGCACATAAACATCGGGGGTTGATTACTAAAGGCAAATAGACTGTGCACTTTGCAAGTGCGGGTGCTGCGGAGCTTAGTAAATGAAGAGAAGCTTCACAGTCTATTTGCCTTTAGTAAATCAACCCCCCGATGTTTATTTGCTAAGCTCTGAAACAACTGCACTTGCAAAGTGCACAGTCTATTTGCCTTTAGAAAATCAACCTCAGCCTTTTTTTTTTTTTCTTTTTACTGCTTACATCCAGACTGTAGACACACATCGGGGGTTAATTCACTAAAGGCAAATAGACTGTGCACTTTGCAAGTGCGGGTGCTCCGGAGCTTAGTAAATGAAGCTTCACAGTCTATTTGCCTTTAGTAAATCAACCCCCGATGTTTATGTGCTAAGCTCTGGAACAACCGCACTTGCAAAGTGCACAGTCTATTTGCCTTTAGTAAATCAACCCCCGATGTTTATTTGCTAAGCTCTGGAACAACCGCACTTGCAAAGTGCACAGTCTATTTGCCTTTAGTAAATCAACCCCCCGATGTTTATTTGCTAAGCTCTGGAACAACCGCACTTGCAAAGTGCACAGTCTATTTGCCTTTAGTAAATCAGCCCCCGATGTTTATGTGCTAAGCTCTGGAACAACCGCACTTGCAAAGTGCACAGTCTATTTGCCTTTAGTAAATCAAACCCATTGACACATTACGGGAGGACGTCACTCCTAGCCGGTTCAGCGTTCCTAGATGTCCATCAGCAGCTGTGAATCCCTGGCTCCCCCTGCTGGCCTCTTTGCTCCTCTACAACACCCCGAAGCCGTGTTTACCCTCGTCCAGCAGACAGAACACTGTGTTCTCCTTTGATAGAGCCAAAACAATACCGAAGGCAAAGTGTTTTGTGGCTTCCTACACAAAGCAGATACATATTTTTGTTTGCGCCGGAGCTGTTTTCAAGGTGTGGTCGTCCCTAATGTGACCTCATTTCGAAGGATGACTCAATATTATCCAAGGATTAGGTAAACTTTGTTATGGCAAGCACTTTCTCATTTATTATTAACAGCGTGGAAAAATTTTCCATAAAGATGTTTCAGCTCTCTGCACAGCAGCAGATGCAGAGCCGCATGGAGGGAACAGTACGTTCTCTCCTCCTGTACAAGGCCCTTTGCTCCCCGGGGCTGAGAATGGCAAATATTGGTTCTATACCGATAATGGAACAATAAGAAGTTCCCGATCTTGTGAGGATTATCTGAACCTTCTCACACCTTTTCATTGGGTTTCTGATGCTCTGGATTTTCAACATGTTCTCAAAACACAGGTTGTTACAGGTGGGGTCACTAATCAGGGTCCTGTCTGTGGATCGTGGGGCCCCATGTGGACAACCTCCCTGCTGTCATTGAGTTTTTTTCTTTTGTTTGCACTTTACTCACCCCGACTAGTCCTTGGACTTGCCCAAAAGTCTTGGAAGGGAAGGCATGGGGCATTTTGTTCAGGGTCTGCCCTGCCCATGAGGTCTTCCTTTGGGGAAGCTTCACCTTGCACTTGGGCTGGCCTTGCTTCGACAGGCCTCTTGAAGAAAGGGGGTCCATCTGATTTCGGCTGAGTGGACCATGAGTAACCCCAGTCCCTGCGCCCCGAGCTAGAGTCCTCTCTCTTCAGAGTAGAACCATGTGTACACCCTGTGTGCTTCACTTTTGATTGAACCCAGTGTTTGGTTTTGAGTGTGCTCACTGCATCACGAGGCCCCATGTGGACAACCTCCTTGCTGTCATTGATTTATTTTTTTTTTGCACAGCATATTTGCACTTTACTCACCCCAACTAGTCCTTGGACTTGCCCAAAAGTCTTGGTGGAGGGAAGGCATGGGGCCTTTTGGTCAGGGTCTGCCCTGCCCATGAGGTCTTCCTTTGGGGAAGTTTCACCTTGCACTTGGGTTGGCCTTGCTTCGACAGGCCTCTCGAAGAAAGGGGGTCCACCTGATTTCGGCTGAGTGGACCATGAGTAACCGCAGTCCCTGTGCCCTGAGCTAGAGTCCTCTCTCTTCAGATAGGACCATGTGTACACCCTGTGTGCTTCACTTTTGATTGAACCCAGTGTTTGGTTTCGAGTGTGCTCACTGCATCACGAGGCCCCATGTGGACAACCTCCTTGCTGTCATTGATTTTTTTTTTTGCACAGCATGTTTGCACTTTACTCACCCTGACTAGTCCTTGGACTTTCCCAAATGACTTGGTGGAGGGAAGGCATGGGGCCTTTTGGTCAGGGTCTGCCCTGTCCATGAGGTCTTCCTTTGGAGAAGCTTCACCTTGCACTTGGGTTGGCCTTGCTTCGACAGGCCTCTCGAAGAAAGGGGGTCCATCTGATTTCGGCTGAGTGGACCATGAGTAACCCCAGTCCCTGCGCCCCGAGCTAGAGTCCTCTCTCTTCGGAGGAGGACCAAGTGTACACCCTGTGTGCTTCACTTTTGATTGAACCCAGTGTTTGGTTTTGAGTGTGCTCACTGCACCAAAGAAAAAGGAAAAAAAAAAAGTGGTGCATTCACGTGAGAACCCATTTTGGGGTTCCTGGCAGGAGGCAGCCCCATTGAAGCCCCGGCTTCTGCAGCAATTTGCAGCCATTCACATGTAATCGCTCATGCAACCCTGCTGGGGTCCTCGCAATTGACCGGAGTCAGGTATGAATGCACCCTAAATCAAGGACAGGTGCCATTAGAGCAGTGTGCTTACAGTGAAGCACACACCCCCTCCCCTCGCCCCCTAGTAAAACACGCCCTGCACACAGTTAACCCTTTGATCGCCCCTCATGTTAACCCCTTCCTGCCCAGTGCCATTAGTACAGTGTCAGTGCTTTTTTTTTAGCACTGATCAATGTATTGGTGTCACTGGGGATGTCAGTGACACCAAGTCAGTCCCCCCCCCCCCCCGTGTCAAAATGTCTGCCACAGTCCCGCCATAAGTCACTGATCACCACCATTACTGGTAAAAATTAAAAAAAATCCCATTATCTATACCGCCATTTGTAAACACTACAACTTTCACGTAAACCAATTAACTTACACGTATTGGGATTTTTTTTTTTAGCAAAGACATTTTGCCCTAAATTTATGACGAAATCTGATTTTTTTTTTTAACTTCTTTTTAGTGGACATGTTTAATGGTAAATAGTCAAAAATATAGTTTTTTTTCCTCAAAATTATTGGTCATTGTGGCATAAATTTATGATGAAATCTGATTTTTTTTCCAATTTTTTTTACTGGACATGTTTAATAGCAAAAAGTCAAAATATTGTTGTTTTTCTCAAAATTCTTTTTTTTTTTTTTTCGTTTATAGAGCAACAAATAAAAACGCACAGGCGATCAAATACCACCAAAAGAAAGCTATTTGTGGGGGGGGAAAGGATGTAAATTTAATTTGGGTGCGGCGTTGCATGACCGCGTAATTGTTAAAGTAACGCAGTGCCGTATCGCAAAAAATGGCCTGGTCAGGAAGGGGGGGGGAATCCTCTGGAGGGCGAGGGGTTAAAAACGTTGTTTTTGTCAAATATTTTGCTGATAAATCATATTGTTGATGATGTAAATAGAACTCTGATGCAATGATCATGAAACTGTGCATTGTCTTCACCTGCCCCCTGCTGGTGGAAAGTGGAAAAAGAAAGCATTGGCTTAGAGAAGGGTCAAAGGTATAACGAAGAGTTAAATGTAAATCCGCTTTTGGTATTTCGGATGAACGTATTGTATGTTTGGATTGTTTTTATACTGCCAGTGTGACATATTACAGCCCTTGATTTGTATTGATAGGGAGTAAGTATGCAATTTAAAATCATTTGCTTGATTAGTGTGCAAAACAGGAATGTCCTGTATGTGTGCAGCTGGGAGTATCGGTGCGATCAGACTTGTGGAAGTAATCAGCTCTGGTGTGCAGCACTAGATGGCCCCCCAAAAACTGTATGCATGTTACATAGACGGTCTGGTTGAAAAAAAAGACAAATCTGGTTCAACCATTAAAAGCAAAAAACATAAAAAAAAGTGTGTGTGTAAATATATATTCTCTTTCTCTCTCTTTCTTTTTCTCTCTTTCTTTCTCTTACTCCTTCTTTCTTTCTCTCTTTATCTCCCTCTCTCTCCCTCTTTCTTTCGCTTTCTCTTTATCTCCCTCCTTCTTTCTCTCTCCCTCTCTTTCTTTCTTTCTCTCTCTCCCTCTCTTTCTTCTTTCTCTCTCCCTCCCTCTCTTTCTTCTTTCTCTCTCTCCCTCCCTCTCTTTCTTCTTTCTCTCTCTCCCTCCCTCCCTCTCTTTCTTCTTTCTCTCTCCCTCCCTCTCTTTCTTCTTTCTCTCTCCCTCCCTCTCTTTCTTCTTTCTCTCTCTCCCTCCCTCTCTTTCTTCTTTCTCTCTCTCCCTCCCTCTCTTTCTTCTTTCTCTCTCTCCCTCCCTCCCTCTCTTTCTTCTTTCTCTCTCTCCCTCCCTCCCTCTCTTTCTTCTTTCTCTCTCTCTCTCTTTCTTCTTTCTCTCTCCCTCCCTCTCTTTCTTCTTTCTCTCTCTCCCTCCCTCTCTTTCTTCTTTCTCTCCCTCCCTCCCTCTCTTTCTTCTTTCTCTCTCTCTCTCCCTCCCTCTCTTTCTTCTTTCTCTCTCTCTCTCCCTCCCTCTCTTTCTTCTTTCTCTCTCTCCCTCCCTCCCTCTCTTTCTTCTTTCTCTCTCTCCCTCCCTCCCTCCCTCTCTTTCTTCTTTCTCTCTCTCCCTCCCTCCCTCTCTTTCTTCTTTCTCTCTCTCCCTCCCTCCCTCTCTTTCTTCTTTCTCTCTCTCTCTCCCTCCCTCTCTTTCTTCTTTCTCTCTCTCTCTCCCTCACTCCCTTTCTTCTCTCTCTCTCTCTCTCTCTCTCCCTCCCTCTCTCTCCCTCTTTCTTTCTTTCTCTTCCAAAACTATTTGGACCCCCCTCCAAAACATTGGATTCAGGTGCTCCATGGACACAATCCCAATCATGTGATTCAGGTGTTCCAATCCCCTCCATGGACACAGGTGTATACAATCAAGCCCCTAGGCATGCAGACTGTTTCTACAAACATTGGTGAAAGAATGGGTCGCTCTCAGGAGCTCAGTGACTCCAAGCGTGGTCCCGTGATAGGTTGTCACCTGTGCAATAAGTCCATCCGTGACATTTCCTGGCTACTAAATATTCCACGCTCAACTGTTAGTGGGATTATAACAAAGTGGAAGCAACTGGGAACAACAGCAACTCAGCCACCAAGTGGTAGGCCACGTCACATGACAGGGCGGGGTCAGCGCATGCTGAAGCGCACAGTGCGCAGAAGTCGCCAACTGTCTGCAGAGTCAATAGCTAAAGACCTCCAACCTTGGTGTGGCCTTCAGATGAGCCCAACAACAGTGTGTAGAGAGCTTCATGGAATGGGTTTCCATGGCCGAGCAGCTGCATCCAAGCCTTACATCACCAAGTGCAATGCAAAGTGTCGGATGCCGTGGTATAAAGCACGCCGCCACTGGACTCTAGAGCAGAGGAGACGTGTTCTCTGGAGTGACCAATCACGCTTCTCTGTCTGGCAATCTGATGGACGTGTCTGGGCTTGGCGGTTGCCAGGAAAACGGCACTTGCCTGACTGCATGGTGCCAAGTGTAAAGTTTGGTGGAGGGGGGATTATGGTGTGGGGGTGTTTTTCAGGGGTTGGGCTTGGCCCCCTAGTTCCAGGAAGGGAACTCTTAAGGCGACATTTTGGACAATTTCATGCTCCCAACCAGGGGCGGACTGACAACTCATGGGGCCCCCAGGCAACAGGGGATCATGGGGTCCCCTATGAAAAAGGTACCAGGGGCATCTCATGGGGCTCCCTACTGACCCTGGGCACCCTTGCTCCAAACTTTGTGGGAAGAGTTTGGGGATGGCCCCTTCCTGTTCCAACATGACTGCCCACCAGTGCACAAAGCAAGGTCCATAAAGACATGGAGGAGCCAGTTTGGGGTGGAGGAACTTGACTGTCCTGCACAGAGTCCTGACCTCAACCCCATAGAACACCTTTGGGATGAATTAGAGCCAGGCCTCCTCCCCCGACATCCCACCATAACAGAGTCTGTACGTAGGCCCATTGATCAGATCTTCGCTCTCCGGGACGAGGAGAGGTCCGCTCTCATTAGTTGCTGGCAGTGCAGGCTGATTTTTTAATATTTTTGTAGTTGGCTGCTCCCCGCTCAGTGCGTGATCTGACAATGTGCCGGGCCGCGGTGCGGAGAATACAGGTGAGCACGCTGGACATGATCTGCGCACGCCGTCCCGCCTCTCTGGATCGGCTTGCGGTGAAATGTGTGCCAAGAAATCACAAAGCGTTGCAGAAACAAGGTCACACAATAACATGCAATGAAAGCCGCTTCTGAGCAAAGTCACTGGAATGTTAATCTCCCCAGGCAGGAGAATCCGTGAAATGCTCCAGCATCACCGTCCTGTTTGATTGCCTTACCGGTCACACCGCTGAGATTTAAAATCGTGCGATTTGTGTGCAATTTTTTTTTCTGCATCCGGAACGCACCGGAACTGCAAACGCTGATGTGAACGATGACACCGACCACCATATCACCGACTTCCTGTGCGTTTTGGATGCAGAAAAAAAGCAACTGATACGCATGGAGTGTGAACCGGCCCTTAGAAATGCATTCCGGATGTGTTTCCGCATGTGCGTTTTTGACGCGTGTCAGTACATTTTTTATGCATTCCAGTTCGTTTTTTTCCTCTCTTTTTCTTCAATTTAAATAGGGACATGTGCGTTCCGGGGTGTGTTTTTATGCAATGCAGTTCTGTGCAGGAAAAATGCAGCCTGTTCTACTTATTGTTTCTGGCCCTCAAGAGACAGTGCGAAAAAAAAAAAGAAAAAAAGAATAAAATATAAAGTGGAACGTCACTCTCTCAGGGTCGGTTCACGTTATAGAAACGTGGTCCAGATACGTTCTGGATGCGTTTTTGCCGCGTTCTGGGTGCATTTTTGATGCTTTGCCGTTTTTTATGCATTCCAGTTCATTTCATTCCCCTCTTTTTCTTGACTTTAAATAGGGACATGTGCGTTCCGGTGCGTTTTTGATGCGTTTTACCGCGTTCCAGTACATTTCTGTGCAGGAAAAATGCCGCCTGTTCTACTTTTTTTTTCTGCAACCGGAACGCACCGGAACTGAGAGCGCTGATGTGAACGATGAGACCGACCACCATATCACCGACTTTCTGTGCGTTTTGGATGCAGAAAAAAAGCAACTGAAATGCATGGAGTGTGAACCGGAAATAAGGGCTGGTTCACACTATAGAAATGCGCGTTTTTGACGCGTTCCAGTACATTTTTTCCTCTCTCTTTTTCTTCAATTTTTAAATAGGGACATGTGCGTTTTACTGCGTTCCAGTACAGTTCTGTGCAGGAAAAATGCCGCATGTTCTACTTTGTTTTTCTGCACCCGGAACGCACCGGAACTGCGAGCGCTGATGTGAACAAAAGTTATTATAAAATATAAAGTGGAACGTCATTCTCTCAGTGTCGGTTCACATTATAAAAACGTGGTCCAGATACGTCCATTTTTACTGCGTTCCAGTACAGTTCTGTGCAGGAAAAATGCCGCATGTTCTACTTTTTTTCTCTGCACCCGGAACGCACCGGAACTGCAAGCGCCGATGTGAACGATGACACCGACCACCATATCACCGACTTTCTGTGCGTTTTGGATGTAGAAAAAAAGCAACTGAAACGCATGGAGTGTGAACCGGAAATAAGGGCTGGTTCACACTATAGAAATGCGTTTCGGATGTGTTTCCGCATGCGCGTTTTTGATGCGTTCCAGTACATTTTTTTATGCATTCCAGTTCATTTTTTCCTCTCTCTTTCTTCAATATAAATAGGGACATGTGCGTTCCAGTGCGTTTTTACGAGTTCCAGTGCAGTTCTGTGCAGGAAAAATGCTGCCTGTTCTACTTTTTTTTTCTGCGAGCGCTGATGAGAACGATGACACTGACAACCGAATCACCTAATTTCTGTGAATGCAGAAAAAAAGCAACTGAAACGCATGGAGTGTGAACCGGCCCTAAATCTTCATTCACGTGTGCGTACCGATCGGTGATCCCGTGCGAAGGGCTGTCTTCAGCTGCCCAGGTGTTCCATGCATGGCAGCCTGTGGAAATCAATGACCGGCAGTGGGGTGCTCAGACCTGCACGGCCCTCCACGTGTTTCGAGGGGCAAACCCCCTGCCTCAGAGGAAGTGTGTGCATTCCCCGAAACGCGTCAGTTTGCCATCGTATTGGTGCATCAAGCCACGAGTTCATCCCACTGGATCATGATTTGATCCATTGCAGAGCTTTTACTTTTATCATCTTTGTGATTATGAATTTGGCTGTAAATCTACCCCTTAGGGATACGATACGCTGTTCTCATTCTTTGTTTCAGCGAATGAAGGCGAATCCTACATTAACCGCTTCCCGACCGCCCTATAGGAGAAATTCTGCTACAGAGCGGGATGGGTGCGCAGAATCAGAATCAGATTCAGCATTTCCGCCTTTCGCGGCAGCTGTTGTCAATCACCGGGTCCCGGCCGGTGATTATTCGCCGGCGCTCAGTGATTTCCGAAGATCTCTGACGGGGAGGAGAACTGTTTTTGTTTACTAACAGTCCTCCTCCCTGTCAGCTCAGGCACACTGCACAGCACAGCCATCCAGAGCAGTGTGATCACAGTGAAGCACACAGACACCGCCCCCTAGTAAAACACTCCCAGCACACAGTTAACCCTTTGATCGTCCCTCATGTTAACCCCTTCCTGCCAGGGCCATTAGTACAGTGCCAGTGATTTTTAAAAGCACTGATCACTGTATTGGTGTCACTGGAGATGCCAGTGACACCAAGTCAGTTCCCCCCCCAGTGTCAGAATGCCCGCCGCAGTCACGCTATAAGTTGCCGATTGCCGCCATTACTAGCAAAAGTAAAAAATAAAATAAGAAAATCTCATTACATATGCCTCCATTTGTAGGCGCTATAACTTTCACGTAAACCAATTAATTTACATGTATTGGGATTTTTTTTTTCCAGCAAATACACGGAGCAGAATACATTTTGGCCTAAATTTATGACGAAATTTGATTTTTTTTTACATTTTTGTTGTTGAACATGTTTAACCTCCCTGGAGGTATTCCTGAGTGTAGCTCGGGGTAAAGTTTCAGTACCACAAGCGGTAACCCCGAACTACACTCGGGAATACACTGCAGAGCTGCTCCGGGATCTCTTTTTCTCTTACCTTGTCCTGCGCTCCCGCGATGTCCCCCCTGCAGTGTCCCCTGTAATGTCCTCCGGCCGATGCCGGCATCTGTCTTCTAGACTCCGTTCCCCGTGACGTCGGGACATACGGGGGACGGAAGGGCGGGAAATTTGAAAATGACAAAAAGTGACATTCACTAAAATCACATAGTATTCCATTACTGTATCAACCCATTTCACATACATTGTGTCCCGAGTGCTTTGTCCGGCGCCCTGCCTGCATTTTTACTGTTCTTTCTGCCTGGAAACTGAGAAACGTCCATGGCGTCCAAAAAGCGTTCCTTTAGGTCAAAAGCGGTTTTAGACCGGCTAGAGCAGCGTTTTTCAACCACTGTGCCGCGGCACACTAGTGTGCCGTGAGATATTGTCTGGTGTGCCGTGGGAAAAATTCCAATTTCATCTGTAACATGTGGCTTCGGCTCACAAATAGACCAATCATTAGAATCTAATGATTCAGTGGTCGGCAAGCCGCGGCTCGCGAGCCACATGCGGCTCTTTACCCAGTCTAATGCGGCTCTTCTGTGTGCCGGGCGCCTGCTCCCCTCCCTCCTCTCGGTCGGCCGCTCCCCTGCCTCCTCTCGGTTGGCAGCCCCAAAAGTCCGCGCGGACCTTTTAATCCGGCTTGCGGATGTGGCTGTCAGGATGTGTGTAGGCGGGGCAGCGTGCCGAACGTGAGGGGAGGGGAGCTAGGCTCCTCTCACAGTCCGCCCTGAAGACCCGAACGGCGCGGGAAGACAGCGAGAGGAACGCAAAAGGTAAGTGAATTGACACGGGGGACTTGGCTTACTAGAAGGGGGGGGGGGGAATAGTACTGTGGGGGATGAAATACTATATGAGGGATGAATTACTTTATGAGGGATGAAATACTATATGGGGGGATGAAATACTATATGGGGGATGAATTACTATATCAGGGATGAATTACTATATGAGGGATGAAATACTATATGGGGGGATGAAATACTATATGGGGGGATGAAATACTATATGGGGGGATGAATTACTATATGAGGGATGAAATACTATATGGGGGGATGAAATACTATATGAGGGATGAAATACTATATGAGGGGATGAAATACTATATGGGGGGATGAAATACTATATGGGGGATGAAATACTATATGAGGGATGAAATACTATATGAGGGATGAAATACTATATGAGGGATGAATTACTATATGAGGGATGAAATACTATATGGGGGGATGAAATACTATATGGGGGGATGAAATACTATATGGGGGGATGAAATACTATATGAGGGATGAATTGCTATGGGGGATGAATTACTATATGGGGGATGAATTACTATGGGGGATGAATTACTATATGGAGGATGAATTACTATATGGGGGATGAATTACTATATGGGGGATGAATTACTATGGGGGATGAATTACTATGGGGGATGAATTACACTATGGGGGATGAATTACACTATGGGGGATGAATTACTATATGGGGGATGAATTACTATGGGGGATGAATTACTATATGGGGGATGAATTACTATATGGGGGATTAATTACTATGGGGGATGAATTACTATATGGGGGATTAATTACTATGGGGGATGAATTACTATGGGGGATGAATTACTATATGGGGGATTAATTACTATGGGGGATGAATTACTATGGGGGATGAATTACTATATGGAGGATGAATTACTATGGGGGATGAATTACTATATGGGGGATTAATTACTATGGGGGATGAATTACTATATGGGGGATTAATTACTATGCTTACTATGGGGGAATATTACTATACTTACTATGGATGACACATACACATCATTCATCTACTCTTGGTCCGGCCCCCGGGTCCAATTATAAAATACTTTATTATTTCATAATAAAGTAATTATAAAATAATTTCTTTGTGTTTGATTCCTATTCAAGAGAATTACTTTATATATAGTCAATATAGGCACAGAGGTAAATTTTTTTAACATTTTCTAATGGTGGTGTGCCTCGTGATTTTTTTCATGAAAAAAGTGTGCCTTTGCACAAAAAAGGTTGAAAAACACTGGGCTAGAGAACAGCGATAGTAAATCAGAACCACTTGCAGAATTGAGTGATAATGATTCGTGGGGGAAATTCCTCATCAGACACTGAAAACGATTCTGCGACTTTGCTCAGCGATGTGCGAAGTTGGCGCTATATTTCAAATTTCAGTGTTTTTGGTTTGATTATATTATTGAATTAAATTTCTTATTATTATATTATTATTTTTTATGATTATTTATTAAATTATAATTTATGATTTCGTGTTTCACATTTTATCATAGCCGGGATGTTTACTAGACTCTTGTTCGGACAGATTTCAGTGAGTTATTCCTAAAAATTACAGGCCTACAATAAAAAAATACATATTTCCATGCAAAAAAATGAACCGCTTTGAGCACAGAAATACTGACATAATCAGACCGCTAGGGAGGTTAATAGCAAAAAGTCAAAAGTTAGTATAGTTTTTTTTCTCAAAATTGTCTTTTTTTTTATAGCTCAAAAATTAAAAAAAAACACAGGCGATCAAATACCACTGAAAGAAAGCTCTATTTGTGGGAAAAAAAGGACATAAATTTCATTTGGGTGCAGCGCAATTGTCAGTTAAAGTAACGCAGCGTCGTAACGCAAAAAATGGCCTGGTCAGGAAGGGGGGGGGGGGGGGGAATCCTCCTGGAGGGCGAGCGGTTAAAATTTGATTGGGGATAAATGATACCAAAAAAAAGGTCCTCTACGACTGATACCAGGAAAAGGTTTCTGTTGGCTCCTCACGGCCAATCATCCTCCTGTATTTTGGGACTTGCGTGTTCTACGTTGATCATACCGTGTCAGGAAAAGGCAGAACTTGCACTTTAAGAAGATCATTGTCAGCAGTAAACAATTAGAGGTCAACAGTGTGCGGGGAAAATATCTCATCTGTCAGCGAGCTTTCCCCGTCTGTAAAAAAAAAACTTATAAATAGAGAGCGAGCCGCAAATAGAAGCAGCAGGACAGTCGTCTGGCTTTTGTACAAGTTCAGTATACCAGAGATGAATACACGGCACTATACAGAGGAGAACTTCTGCATTTTATTATATTATGTAACGCCAGATGTTTGCCAGGGACTCCCAGCACCTCTCAGCATGTAGAAAACACCACCAAAAAAAAAAAGAAAGTTTGTAGCCAGTACAATTTATGTACATATTTCTAATCCATAAATATACCTATTACAATAGTTTTCTTATAGTTACATAGTTAGTCTGGCTGAAAAAACAAAACTCCATCCAGTTCAAAAAAACAAAACAAAACAAAATTAAATGTATTAACCCAGTGATCTCCAAACTGCGGCACTGTGTCAGGACTCTGTGAAGGCCAGTCAAGTTCCTCCACCCCAAACTGGCTCCAGAGGGTGTCTATGGGAAGGTTGGACCATTCTTCCAGAAGCACATTTGTCAGGTCAGGCACTGATGTCGGGGGAGGAGGCCTGGCTCACAGTCTCCGCCCTAATTCATCCCAAAAGTGTTCTATGGGGTTGAGGTCAGGACTCTGTGCAGGACAGTCAAGTTCCTCCACCCCAAACTGGCTCCTCCATGTCTTTATGGACCTTGCTTTGTGCACTGGTGCGCAGTCATGTTGGAACAGGAAGGGGCCATCACCAAACTCTTCCCACAAAGTTGGGAGCATGAAATTGTCCAAAATGTCGCCTTAAGAGTTCCCTTCACTGGAACTAGGGGGCCAAGCCCAACCCCTGAAAAACAACCCCACACCATAATCCCCCCTCCACCAAACTTTACACTTGGCACAATGCAGTCAGGCAAGTACTGTTCTCCTGGCAACCGCCAAACCCAGACACGTCCATCAGATTGCCAGACAGAGAAGCGTGATTGGTCACTCCAGAGAACACGTCTCCACTGCTCTAGAGTCCAGTGGCGGCATGCTTTACACCACGGCATCCGACGCTTTGCATTGCACTTGGTGATGGAAGGCTTGGATGCAGCTGCTCGGCCATGGAAACCCATTCCATGAAGCTCTCTACACACTGTTGTTGGGCTCATCTGAAGGCCACACCAAGTTTGGAGGTCTTTAGCTATTGACTCTGCAGACAGTTGGCGACTTCTGCGCACTGTGCGCTTCAGCATGCGCTGACCCCGCCCTGTCATGTGACGTGGCCTACCACTTGGTGGCTGAGTGGCTGTTGTTCCCAGTTGCTTCCACTTTGTTATAATCCCACTAACAGTTGAGCGTGGAATATTTAGTAGCCAGGAAATGTCACGGATGGACTTATTGCACAGGTGACCACCTATCACGGGACCACGCTTGGAGTCACTGAGCTCCTGAGAGCGACCCATTCTTTCACCAATGTTTGTAGAAGCAGTCTGCATGCCTAGGGGCTTGATTGTATACACCTGTGTCCATTGAGGGGATTGGACCACCTGAATCACATGATTTGGAGGGCTGGCCTAATACTTTTGGCAATATAGTGTGTGTGTGTATATATATACATGTGAAACTCGAAAAATTAGAATCTGGTGCAAAAGTTCATTTATTTCAGTGCAGCAATTTAAAAAGGTGAAACTAATATATGAGACTCATTACATGCAAAGCAAGATAGTTCAAGCCGTGATTTGTCATCATTGTGATGATTATGGCTTACAGCTCATGAAAACCCCAAATCCACAATCTCAGAAAATGAGAATATTGTGAAACGGTGGAATATTCTCGGCTCAAAGTGTCCCACTCTAATCAGATAATTAAGCCATAACACCTGCAAAGGGTTCCTGAGCCTTTAAATGGTCTCTGTCTGGTTCAGTAGGAATCACAATCATGGGAAAGACTGCTGACCTGACACCATCACTGACACCCTCCATAAGGAGGGAAAGCCTCAAAAGGTAATTGCAAAAGAAGTTGGATGTTCCCAAAGTGCTGTATCAAAGCACATTAATAGAAAGTTATGTGGAAGGGAAAAGTGTGGAAGAAAAAGGTGCACAAGCAGCAGGGATGACCGCAGCCTGGAGAGGATTGTCAGGAAAAGGCCATTCAAAAGTGTTGGGGACTTTCACAAGGAGTGGACTGAGGCTGGAGTCAGTGCATCAAGAGCCACCACACAGACGGATCCTGGACATGGGCTTCAAATGTTGTATTCCTCTTGTCAAGCCGCTCCTGAACAACAAAGAACGTCAGAAGGGTCTTACCTGGGCTAAAGAAAAACAGACCTGGTCTGTTGCTCAGTGGTCCAAAGGCCTTTTTTCTGATGAAAGCAACTTTTGCATCTCATTTGGAAACCAAGGACCCCGAGTATGGAGGAAGAATGGAGAGGCCCAAGGACCCCAAGTATGGAGGAAGAATGCAGAGGCCCAAGGACCCCGAGTATGGAGGAAGAATGGAGAGGCCCAAGGACCCCGAGTATGGAGGAAGAATGGAGAGGCCATAGGACCCCGAGTATGGAGGAAGAATGGAGAGGCACAAGGACCCCGAGTATGGAGGAAGAATGCAGAGGCCCAAGGACCCCGAGTATGGAGGAAGAATGGAGAGGCCCAAGGACCCCGAGTATGGAGGAAGAATGGAGAGGCCATAGGACCCCGAGTATGGAGGAAGAATGGAGAGGCCCAAGGACCCAGAGTATGAAGGAAGAATGCAGAGGCCCAAGGACCCTGAGTATGGAGGAAGAATGGAGAGGCCCAAGGACCCCGAGTATGGAGGAAGAATGGAGAGGCCCAAGGTCCCCGAGTATGGAGGAAGAATGGAGAGGCACAAGGACCCCGAGTATGGAGGAAGAATGCAGAGGCCCAAGGACCCCGAGTATGGAGGAAGAATGGAGAGGCCATAGGACCCCGAGTATGGAGGAAGAATGGAGAGGCCCAAGGACCCAGAGTATGGAGGAAGAATGGAGAGGCCCAAGGACCCAGAGTATGGAGGAAGAATGGAGAGGCAGAAGGACCCCGAGTATGGAGGAAGAATGGAGAGGCACAAGGACCCCGAGTATGGAGGAAGAATGCAGAGGCCCAAGGACCCCGAGTATGGAGGAAGAATGCAGAGGCCCAAGGACCCCGAGTATGGAGGAAGAATGGAGAGGCACAAGGACCCCGAGTATGGAGGAAGAATGGAGAGGCACACACTGCAAGATGCTTGAAGTCCAGTGTGAAGTTTCCACAGTCTGTGTTGATTTGGGGAGCCATGTCATCTGCTGGTGTTGGCCCACTGTGCTTCATTAAGTCCAGGGTCACCGCAGCCGTCTACCAGGAGATTTTGGAGCACTTCATGCTTCCTTCCGCAGACGAGCTTTATGGGGATGCTGACTTCATTTTCCAGCAGGACTTGGCTCCGCCCACACTGCCAAAAGCACCAAAACCTGGTTCAATGACCGTGGGATTACTGTGCTTGATTGGCCAACAAACTCGCCTGACCTGAACCTCAGAGAATCTATGGGGCATTGCCAAGAGAAAGATGGGAGACATGAGACCGAACAATGCAGAAGAGCTGAAGGCCGCTATTGAAGCATCCTGGTCTTCCATAACACCTCAGCAGTGCCACAGGCTGATAGCTTCCATGCCACGCCGCACTGAGGCAGTAATTGCTGCAAAAGGGGCCCAAACCAAGTACTGAGTACATATGCAGCTTCTACTTTTCAGAGGTCCGATATGGTTCTATGTACAATCCTTGTTTTATTGATTGCATGGAATATTCTCATTTTCTGAGATTGTGGATTTGGGGTTTTCATGAGCTGTAAGCCATAATCATCACAATGATGACAAATCACGGCTTGAACTATCTTGCTTTGCATGTAATGAGTCTCATATATTAGTTTCACCTTTTAAGTTGCTGCATTGAAATAAATGAACGTTTGCACCATATTCTAATTTTTCGAGTTTCACCTGTACATATATATATACAGTTGTGTCCAAAATTATTCAACCCCCAATGCTGTAAAGGGGTTTAGGGACTATAGTGTACATTTGGAATTGTATTCAGAATCAAATCCTACAAGGACGTTGTAACTACCCAAATGCAACTAAAATGACATCAATTGTTTATGTAATACAGTAGTAAATGGTTCTTATGTGGTTTCTTCATTGCCACAATTATTCAACCCCTTAAAGACTACCACTCTGAAGAACAGAGGTTCATACAGGTGCTTTCCATCAGGTATTGAAAACACCTGTGGATGTCACCGAGCAGCAATCAAGCATAATAAGCACCAATTAGGCAGCTTTAAAATGACTGTGATACTCAGCTCCTTCTAGACATTTACTGGTGTGGTTACAAACATGGTGAAGGCAAGAGAATGGTCCAGGAAGACAAGAGAAGAGGTGATTTCTCTTCACAGGAAGGGCAATGGCTATAAGAAGATTGCAAAGATGTTAAACATACCAAGAGACACCTTAGGAAGCATCATTCGCAAATTCAAGGCAAAGGGCACTGTTGAAACGCTACCTGGTCGTGGCAGAAAGAAGATGCTGACTTCGACTGCTGTGCGCTACCTGAAGCGTAGAGTGGAGAGAAGTCCCCGTGTGACTGCTGAGGAACTGAGAAAAGATTTGTCAGATGTGGGTACAGAAGTTTCAGCCCAGACAATAAGACGCACACTGCGTAATGAAGGCCTCCGTGCCAGAACTCCCAGGCGTACCCCCTTGCTGTCTCCAAAGAATAAGAAGAGTCGACTGCAGTATGCCAAAAGCCATGTGGACAAACCACAAAAGTTGTGGGATAGTGTTCTGTGGACTGATGAAACAAAATTAGAACTGTTTGGGCCCATGGATCAACGCTATGTTTGGAGGAGGAAGAACAAGGCCTATGATGAAAAGAACACCTTGCCTACTGTGAAGCATGGTGGAGGGTCAATCATGCTTTGGGGCTGTTTTGCTTCTGCAGGTACAGGGAAGCTTCAGCGTGTGCAAGGTACCATGAATTCTCTTCAGTACCAGGAGATATTGGATGGAAACGTGATGCAGTCCGTCACACACCTGAGGCTTGGGAGACGTTGGACCTTTCAACAGGACAATGATCCCAAGCATACCTCCAAGTCCACTAGAGCATGGTTGCAGAGGAAAGGCTGGAACATTTTGGAGTGGCCATCGCAGTCACCAGACTTAAATCCGATTGAGAACCTCTGGTGGGACTTAAAGAAAGCAGTTGCAGTGCGCAAGCCTAAGAATGTGACTGAACTGGAGGCCTTTGCCCATGAAGAATGGGCGAAGATACCCGTAGATCGCTGCAAGACACTTGTGTCAAGCTATGCTTCACGTTTAAAAGCTGTTATAACTGTAAAAGGATGCTGTACTAAGTACTAAGATTGAATGTCACTTGGGGGTTGAATAAAACTGATAATGCTGTGAGCACAGAAAAGACATTTGTGGTTATTTCATTATAACTGTTATGTTATATTTGTCTGACCTACAAGTGCCTCTTTAATGTAAATGTAAGCAAGATGACTGAATGATCAAAAGCAATGTCAAACTGGCCAAAACACTCAATTTCAGTGGGGGTTGAATAATTTTGGACACAACTGTATGTGTGTGTGTGTATGTATGTGTATGTATGTGTATGTATGTATGTATATATATATATATATATATAATTAGTATTTTTGTCCCTTTTAATGGTTGAACTAGATGGTCAATGATTTGGAGGGCTGGCCCAATACTTTTGGCAATCTAGTGTATGTGATCCGGCACAGAGCGGCAGTAAGGCTACAAAGCCCCAGTCCTAAAGTGGTTTTACTGTATTGCTATCACTTGGGGGCTGTCAAGCCTCCTGCGTCATAGCTTGGTCAGGTGACAGGTCCTCTTTATGGAGACATCAGGGGATCAATAAGCGATCATACGCGGCATATTTCTTTTAGAATCCTTCTGCATCTACACAAACAACTGTAACAAATGCTTTGCAGCAAAAGAGTGGCGTTAACTCTCAGCACTCATTCAGGCCGATGTATTGTTACAAAATGTCAGGAAACAGGAAGACGCGCGCTTGCTGCATTGTACCGGATTCCTGTTACATGTCCCTTCATGCTCACACGGGTCAGCTGTGACACGTACCGCTTCCAATATACTGAACATCTCACCTCAGTATAACATTTGATTGGTACTTTTACATGATTAAAAAAACTAATTTGGACAGCAGCATCGTTAGTCTGAGAGGGGGAAGTGTTAGATGTACTAGCAGATTTAAATACACTAACAATTTAAAGCCAAACTCCGGCTTCTGTTATATAAGCAGTTACAGCAGTTTTGGGATAAAGGTTTACATGAAGAAAAGCTGATCATTGTAAGCACCCCTGCCAGTGGTAAATGGTTTGTCTCTTCCTTGTAAACTGCTACATCTACAGGACAGCTTATTCTTTTGAAAAAAAAAAACAGACTTACTGGTCGGATCACCGGGTGAAAATATAGGAAAGAAAACCTAAAAAAAAATTAAAACAAATGCAGCTATCACATCTAAGTATTGGTAAGCTGCAATATAATAAATCGGTTTAACACCCCGATGACATTGGGTGCGACATGGGTTTTTTTATTTTTACTAAAAAGATAACGGAATAAAATTTGGCCAAGATTTATGCAGAAAGATTATTTATTTGCTAAATTTTATAAGAAAAACACTTTTGTTCAAAATTTTTGGACTTATTTACATAGCAAAAAAAAAAAAATCCCAGTGGTGAATAAATACCACCGGACTGGACGCGGTTAACAAATGACTTCGAAATGAAACACATTTTTCCATTGCGCATCTCTAGTCACGAACACTGGAACCTATTGCAGCTCCACTTTTTACTACAATAAACACTCACCCGCCACTTTATTTGGACCACCTTGCCAGTACCGGGTTGGACCCCCTTTTGCCTTCAGAAGGGCCTTCATGGCATAGACTCAACAAGGTCCACCTTGCCAGTACCGGGTTGAACTTTTTCATTTACATAACAAAAAAAAATAAAAATCCCAGTGGTGAATAAATACCACCAAAATAAAGCTTTATCTGTCTCAACAAAATGCTCAAAAATTCATACGGGTACAGTGTTGCATGACTGCGCAATTTTCATTCAAAGTGCGACAGCGCTGAAAGCTGAAAATTGACCTAGGCAGGAAGGGGGTGAAAGTGTCCGGACTGGAAGGGGGTGAAAGTGTCCGGACTGGAAGGGGGTGAAAGTGTCCGGACTGGAAGGGGGTGAAAGTGTCCGGACTGGAAGGGGGTGAAAGTGTCCGGACTGGAAGGGGGGTGAAAGTGTCCGGACTGGAAGGGGGTGAAAGTGTCCGGACTGGAAGGGGGGTGAAAGTGTCCAGACTGGAAGGGGCTGAAAGTGTCCGGACTGGAAGGGGCTGAAAGTGTCCGGACTGGAAGCGGTTAAAGAAGTCCCTGACCCTTTCCCAAAAACGAACTGGGGTGAAACCGCGGGGATGTGAACCTGTCCAGTAGGAAAACATGTTAAATGGGCTGCTGCGCATTTCTGCAATACGCATAGGTGTGAACCAATGGCGGACTGACAACTCATGGGGCCCCCGGGCAATAGGGGATCATGGGGCCTATGAAAAAGGTACCAGGGGCATCTCATGGGGCCCCCTACTGATCCCGGGTCCTCGGGCAGTGCCCGAGTTTCCAAATGGTCAGTCCACCCCTGGTGTGAACCTAAAGTCTCTGACCCTTTCCAAAAAAACGCACAGGGTGAAAACGTGGAGAGGCGAACCTGTCCCATAGGAAATCATGTTAAATGGACTGCTGCGCGTTTCTGCAAAACGCATAGGTGTGAACCTAGACTAACACATGACAAAAGGGGAGATAGAAGGAACTGAAAATAAAAAAAAAAATACAGCATGTAGCGAATATTAAAGGTTGCTATAGTGGGGTTAAAAAAAAAAAACCGGGGCTGTTAGCATTCACATGGAGAAAAAATAAAGAAGAGATAAAGAAAAGAGAGAAACGGACAGCTTGGCAAGCTCCCATCTCCAGCTGCCAGCTGATCTGCTTCCTTTGATAAAACCTCTGGCAGTACTCCCAGTTCTTAACGTCTGGCATCCCAGCTACACCCCAGACAAGAACAACCCTTGTCCAAGGGCCTCCCCCTTCGTCTCTTCACAGGCCTACGTACAGTAAGAAGACAACACAAAACAAGAAGAAAGCAAAAAAACAAAATCCTACAGCAGCCGTCTGAAAAAAAATAAAATAAACCCCAGCAGAAAAGCGTGTTTGTGTAGCAGATCATGTCCGGTCGTCTGCAAGGAATTAATGTGGATATGAAGCCTAAGTGAATGCCATTTTGTTTGCAGAAGCCCTGCGTATCATAAACCTTTGCTGTATTTTTTGTTATAAAATACTGGTTTTATATTTTCATTCGTTGTTGTGCTACTGATCTCCTGCAGCTTCTTCACAGCCGGGTCAGGTCTACATGCACTCCGGCGGAGGTTGCATGGCTTGGTGACCATGGCGGGCCTTGTCTGTGTAAAGTGTGTCAAAATAAGTGCTCTCTATGGAAACTTGTGTGACAAGGTGACAACACGGGGGGGCACAACTGAGAGACGGGGACATGGAGTTGTAACCCTATAACAGGAAGTGCCTCTACAAGGACCTTCATGGTAGGATCACCTGGTGACAACAGCAGACCAGGCCTGTGTAATGTGTGTCAAAAAAGACACTCTCTATGGAAACCCATGTGACAGAGTGACAACAGGGGGGGCACAGCTGAGAGACAGGGACAGAGTTGTCATGCTATAACCGGAAGTGCCTCTACAAGGACCTTCATGGTAGGATCACTTGGTGACAACAGCAGACCATGCCTGTGTAATGTGTGTCAAAATAGGCACTTCCCATGGAAACCCATGTGACAGAGTGACAACACAGGGGGCACAGCTGAGAGACAGGGACAGAGTTGTCACTCCATAACAGGAAGTGCCTCGACAAGGACCTTCCTGGCAGAATCACCTGGTAACAACACTAGACCATGCCTGAGTAATGTGTGTCAAAAAAGGCACTCTCTATGGAAATCCATGTGACAGAGCGACAACACAGGGACACAGACAAGAGACAGGGACAGAGTTGTCACGCTCTAACAGGAAGTGTCTCAACAAGAACCTTCCTGTGGTGACAACAGCAGATCATGCCTGTGTAATGTGTGTCAAAAAAGGCACTCTCTATGGAAACTCATGTGACAGAGTGATAACATGGGGGGCACAACTGGGAGACAGGGACATGGTATTGTCACCTTATAACAGGAAGTGCCTTAAACAAGGACCTTCATGGCAGGATCACCTGGTGACAACAGCAGACCATGCCTGTGTAATGTGTGTCAAAAAAGATACTCTCTATGGAAACCCATGTGACAAGGTGACAACACGGGGGACACAGCTGAGAGACAGGGACAGAGCTGTCACCCTATAACAGGAAGTGCCTCTACAAGGACCTTCATGGCAGGATCACCTGGTGACAACACCAGTCCATGCCTGTGTAATATGTGTCAAAGAAGGCACTCTCTATGGAAACCCATGTGACAGAGTGACAACATGTGGGGGGCACAACTTTGAGACAGGGACAGAGTTGTCACCCTATAACCGGAAGTGCCTCTACAAGGACCTTCATGGCAGGTTCACCTGGTGACAACAGCAGACCATGCCTGTGTAATGTGTTTCAAAAAAGGCACTCTCTATGGAAACCCATGTGACAGAGTGACAACATGTGGGGGGCACAACTTTGAGACAGGGACAGAGTTGTCACCCTATAACAGGAAGTGCCTCAACAAGGACCTTTATCTCTAGCAATTCATTTAATAAAATATATTTTAACAAGAGCTGGAGATTTTAATGGATATACAACTCGTGTTAAAACTTATATTATTGAGCTGCAGTTTTACCGACCCCCTCCCACCCAACCAAAGGCGGTGGAGGGGTATGTACACATGCTGTGGGCCTCTATTGACGTCATTTTGTATCATTTTTTTCATCAGTGTCATGTAAATTTTCCTCTTTTATTCCTTGTATGTCTATTGTTTAAATGCTATAAAATGAAATGGATACTATAGGCGGTAAATCCAGCGAGCTTTCAGGCTCATTATTTATTTACAGCACTTTATGCCATCAATTGCCTCCATCAACATGAAGAAGCCGGGCCGAAAAAACACGTGAAGAGGCGTCGTGAGGTTGTAATACGAGTCTGGCAACAAGAGCGCAACAATAGTGTGCAAAAACAGGGATTAGGCCTTCCTTTCTTCTTGGCTGAATACTTGTTTTTATAGTAAGTTATTTAAAGCTTTTTCGGCTAGTCTGGTTTTCTTTTTCTCTTTTTTTTTCATTTTTTTTCTTTTTTTTTTCATTTTCTCTTTTTTTTTCATTTTTTTTTTTTATGGCGTTCACTTAACAACTCCACCCAAAACCTTTGCAAGTTGTAGGGGGTTGGATGTCCTTTTGGGTCTTTAGAGCTGTGAATGGGGCTGGATCACCATTAAGCAAGGTGCTTAGGGCACCACGGAGTTTCCCCCCCTAGCGAACGTGCTGCTTATAGATGAGTGCATTTAAATTGGGAGCATGATCGCTGGGGGGGACTGTTGGGTCGGGGACTCTGTGGTGACCACTTCAGCCTCGGAAGGTTTTACCCTCTTCATGACCAGAACATTTTTTTTTTTTTTAATTCAGCACTGTACTACTTTAACAGGTCATGAAACGCTGTACGCAAAACTAAAATTTATATTATTTTATTTCACACAAATAGAGATTTCATTTGGTGATATTTGATCACCGCTGGTTTTTTTTTTTTATTTTCTATTATCGAAAGTAAAGTCTAAATATTTTATAAAAAGAAAATATCCTCGATTGTAAGCTCCAAGGAGCAGGGTCCTCCTATCCCTCTTGTATTGAACTGTATTGTCTCCCGTTATATTGCAAAGCGCTGAGCAAACTGTTGGCGCCATATAAATCCTGTAGAATAATAATAATAATATTTATCACTTTCTGCTATAAAACCTATCCAATACAAACATTTTTAAAAAAATCTAATTTCTTCATAAATTTTGACCAAATGTATTCTGCTACATGTCTTTGGTAAAAAAAAAAAAAAATCCCAATACATGTATAGTATTTGGTTTGCTTGAAAGTTATAGCGTCTACAAACTGAGGTATATGTACTGGAAATTGTATTTATTTATTTATTATTATAATTATAATATTTATTTTTATTTTTGTACTAACTTATCAAGGACTTATAGCGGGACTGTGATAGTGTGGCAGGCAATCTGATACCCACTGACACTTTGTGGGAGCTGACTAAATGACACTGACATCCCCAGTGACACTAATCCAGTGATCGGTGCTAATACTATACACTATCACTGTACGAATGACACTGGCTGGGAAGGGGTTAACATCTAGGGGCAATCAAAGGGTAAACTGTGTGCCTATTCGATCACCACTGGAGTTTTTTTTTTTTATTATGTAAACGGAAAAAGACCGAAAATTTAAAAAAAAATTCTATTTTTTACTTTGTTATAAAACATATCCAATAAAGAAAATTTAAAAAAAAATCTAATTTCTTCATAAATTTTGGCCAAAATGTATTCTGCTACATGGCTTTGGTAAAAAAAAAAAAATAAATCTCAATCCATGTATAGTATTTGGTTTGCTTGAAAGTTATAGCATCTACAAACTGTGGTATATATACTGGAAATGTTATTTATTTATTATTATTATATTATTTTTTATTTTTGTACTAATAATGGCGATGATCAACGACTTATGGCGGAACTGTGATAGTACGGCGTGCAATCTGACACTTACTGACACTTTGTGGGAGCTGACTAAATGACACTGACATCCCCAGTGTTTCTTCATAAATTTTGGCTAAAATGTATTCTGCTACTATGTCTTTGTTAAAAAAAAAAAAAATCCCAATCCATGTATAGTATTTGGTTTGCTTGAAAGTTATAGTGTTTACAAACTGTGGTATATGTACTGGAAATTTTATTTTTTATTATTATTATTATGATATTTATTTTTGTACTAACTGTGGCGGTGATCAACAACTAGCGGGACTGCGATAGTGTGGGGGGTAATCTGACACCCACTGACACTTTGTGGGAGCTGACTAAATGACACTGACATCCCCAGTGTTTCTTCATAAATTTTGGCTAAAATGTATTCTGCTACGTCTTTGGTAAAAAAAAAAAAATCCCTACAAACTGTGGTATATATACTGGAAATTTTATTTTTTATTATTATGATATTTATTTTTGTACTAACTGTGGCGGTGATCAACGACTTATAGCGGGACTGTGATAGTGTGGTGGGCAATCTGACACCCACTGATACTTTGTGGGAGCTGACTAAATGACACTGACATCCCCAGTGACACTAATTCTGTGATCAGTGCCAATACTATACACTGTCACTGTACGAATGACACTGGCTGGGAAGGGGTTAACATCTAGGGGAAATCAAAGGGTAAACTGTGTGCCTATTCGATAACCACTGGAATTTTTTATTTTTTTATTATGTAAACGGAAAAAGACGGAAAATTAAAAAAAAAATTATATTTTTTACTTTCTGTTATAAAACATATCCAATAAAGAAAATACAAAAAAAAAATCAATTTTCTTCGTAAATTTAGGCCAAAATATATTCTGCTACATGGCTTTGGTTAAAAAAAAATTCCAATAAATGTATATGGATTGGTTTGTGTGCATATTATAGTGTCTACAAGCTATGGTAGATATACTGGAATTTGTATCTATTTTTTTATACTTTCTATTATAAAATTTATTTAATAAACAAACTAAAAAAGTTCTTCCTAATTTAAGCCAAAAATTCCAATAACTAAACATTAATTGGTTTGCGTAAAAGCGACAGCGTCTACAAACTATAGTGTATATATACTGGATTTTTTTTTTTTATACTAGTAATGTCGGTGACTAGTGTGATAATGCGGCGGGCAATCTGACACTAACTGACGCTGGGGGGAACTGACTAACTGCCCCTGACATCACCAGTGACAATAATACAGTGATCAGTGATAATACTGTACTAATGACACTGGCTGAGAAGGGGTTAAAATCTAGGGCTATCAAAGGGTTAAACGTGTGCCTAACATTGAGCAATGTGTGCTGCTTTTTTTTTTTTTTGTTTCCTCTCCCTGCATGAATAAGAAACAGAGAGATCATACCCTCTGTACAGAGCTCTGTGTTGTTTGTCAACACAGGGCTCCTGGCTGTGATTGGACACAGCTGGTCAGCCGGTCCCAGCCATGAATCATTGGCTGGACCCTGCTGACAGACTGTTGATTTGCCTATGGGAGTATCTCACCAAAAATGACATTTATGTTGCAGGGGATGCCAAAAATCTGACGTGTATCTCAGTGCAGACTTCTGGGAAAATCAGTGAGCCAATCACACAAGCAGGAATTGTATACCATCTGTGTATAGAACACCCCCAGGCAGCCATATTGCATTTTACAGGAGATTACAGTGCTGCAGATTGAAACGGAGAAGTAATTTTGTAACCAATTCCATACCGGACGCTTTCACCCCCTTCCTGCCCTGGCCAGTCTGCATCTTTCAGCGCTATCACAGTTTGAATGAAAAGTGCGCGGTCATGCAACACTGTACCCATATGACATTTTTAGATTTTTTTGATGCAGATAGAGCTTTTTTTTTGGTGGTATTTAATCACTATTTTATTTAACCACTTGGGGTTTTTTATTTCTTGCTAAACAAACATAAAAATACTAAACATTTTGAAGAATACATTTTTTTTTCCTGTTACAAATAGGTGATTTTTCTTGCTCACTGATGCGTGCCGATGAGGCTGCACTGATGGGCATTTATAAGGCTGACTGATGTGCACTTATGAGGCTGCATTGATGGGCACTGATAATCTGCATTGATGGGCCCTGATAGACACTGATAAGCTGCACTGATAGGCATCACTGATGAGCAATGATAAGCTGCACTTGTGTGCACTTATGAGGCTGCACTGATGGACACTGATAGGCAGCACTGATGGGCATTGATAAGCTGCACTGATGTGCACTTATGAGGCTGCATTGATGGACACTGATAGGCAGCACTGATAAGCTGCACTGATGTGCACTTATGAGGCTACACTGATGGGCACTGATAAGCTGCATTGTTGGGCCCTGATAGACACTGATAAGATGCACTGATAGGCGTCACTGATAGACAGTGATGGGCATTTATAAGGCTACACTTATGGACACTGATAAGCTGCACTGATGGGCACTAATAGGCAGCACTGATGGACACTGATAAGTTGCACTGATAGGCATCACTGATGGGCACTAATAGGCAGCACTGATGGACACTGATAAGTTGCACTGATAGGCATCACTGATGGGCACTGATAGGCAGCACTGTTGGGCACTGACACTGATAAGCTGCACTGATGGACACTGGTAAGCTGCACTGATAGACACTGATAAGCTGCACTGATAAGCTGCACTGATGGGCACTGATAGGCTGCACTGATAGACACTGAGAAGCTGCATTGATGGGCACTTATGAGGCTGCACTGATGGGCACTGATAAGCTGCATTGTTGGGCCCTGATAGACACTGATAAGCTGCACTGATAGGTATCACTGATAGACAGTGATGGGCATTTATAAGGCTACACTTATGGACACTGATAAGCTGCACTGATGGGCACTAATAGGCAGCACTGATGGACACTGATAAGTTGCACTGATGTGCACTTATGAGACTGCACTGATAGGCTGTACTCTTGGCCCCTGATAGACACTGATAAGCTGCACTGATAGGCATCACTGATGGGCACTGATATGCAGCACTGGTGGGCACTGCACTGATAGACACTGATAAGCTGCACTGATGGACACTGGTAAGCTGCACTGATGGACACTGATAAGCTGCACTGATGGGCACTGATAGGCTGCACTGATAGACACTGAGAAGCTGCATTGATGGGCACTTATGAGGCTGCACTGATGGGCACTGATAGGCTGCACTGTTGGGTACTGACTGGGCTGCACTCATGACGCTGAGGATCAGTTCCCTGATTATCAGTGTAAACAAAGCCCTGACAGCCTTGCCGGGTATTGGCTCTCTTCCTCACACACGACTGCCCATAACCAGCAAGTCTGCTTACATGCGCTCAGCTGTGATTGGCCAAGCTGATCACAGGGTAAACGGCCGCTGTGATTGGCCCTTTACCACGATCTGCGGTCAGCTGCGTCCAAAGGACACATCGGTCACAGAGCGCGCCCCAGAGGGCTCCGGGAGGCGAGGACGTCTATAGACACCCTTCCAGGAGAAGAGAACCGCGCTGTAGCCGTCTTTCGGCTAGTTCTATACATTCTATTATTTTTTCCACCGAAAGTGGAGTTTCCCTTTAAGAGCCAAGAAGCCTCGGTAGCCGGCAGCCGTGTTCTATATGTTCATGCAGAGTTCAGACGAAGACATGTCACATGACCGTGCTGCAGGCATGACTCGGCAGATTCCGATCACTCGCGGTATACGGTATGGGAAATACACGTCTGCAGTTGACAGGCTGATGTGGCTGGGCAGGGAACGCGGGGGGTTTCCATACCAGATCTGCTGAGATAAGTCCCTGTCCATCTCCACCCACAATGGGATATAACGTCTCGGGTGGAGGAGCGCCTACCCATCCGATCTCAACCATACCATTGGTGTCATGATGAAATAACATATTTACAGCAACAAACCACATTCAGCCTTACTCAACAGAGTTCTTAGAGCTGACCTCTAGGCAGATATTTAACGTGTTGCCGACCAGCAGGCCGCCGGCTCTCCTGCGCCCCCTCAGAATTTCCGTGTGGGGGGCGATCACCGACACCCACTGCCCTGGCTGTGTTATCCTTCGCTACAGCACAAGCCAACCAGCGGGTCCTGGACAATGATTTATGAGCGAATGACAGTACATAGCTCTGTGTTGGTAAACAACACAGGGTTCTCTATGGACAGCAGTTTTTTTTTTTCTCCGTGCAAAGCAGGGAGTAAAAACAGCACACAGACCACACAGAAAACATTTGTTAGGCACACAGTTAATCCTTTGATTGCCACTAAAGGTTAAAGTGTTACTAGACACAGGACCCTGCATTCACTATATCCGGTCTCCCCGGACCCGGCATTCATCGTATCCGCTCTCCCCAGACGCTGCATTCAATATATCCGCTCTCCCCGGACTCCGCATTCACTATATCCGCTCTCCCCGGACCCTGCATTCACTATATCCGGTCTCCCCGGACCCCGCATTCACTATATCCGCTCTCCCCGGACCCCGCATTCACTATATCCGCTCTCCCCGCATTCACTATATCCAGTCTCCCCGGACCCCGCATTCACTATATCCGCTCTCCCCGGACCCTGCATTCACTATATCCGCTCTCCCCGGACCCTGCATTCACTATATTCGCTCTCCCCGGACCCTACATGCACCATATCCGCTCTCCCCAGACCCTGCATTCACTATATCCGCTCTCCCCGGACCCTGCATTCACTATATCCAGTCTCCCCGGACCCCGCATTCACTATATCTGGTCTCCCCGGACCCCGCATTCACTATATCCGGTCTCCCCGGACCCTGCATTCACTATATCCGCTCTCCCCAGACCCTGCATTCACTATATCCACTCTCCCCTGACCCTGCATTCACTATATCTGCTCTCCCCGGACCCTGCATTCACTATATCCGCTCTCCCCGGACCCTGCATTTACTATATCTGGTCTTCCCGGACCCTGCATTCACTATATCTGGTCTCCCCGGACCCCGCATTCACTATATCTGGTCTCCCCAGACCCGGAATTCACTATATCTGGTCTCCCCAGACCCCGCATTCACTATATCTGCTCTCCCCGGACCCTGCATTCACTATATCCGCTCTCCCCGGACCCTGCATTCACTATATCTGGTCTTCCCGGACCCTGCATTCACTATATCTGGTCTCCCCGGACCCCGCATTCACTATATCTGGTCTCCCCAGACCCCGCATTCACTATATCTGGTCTCCCCAGACCCCGCATTTACTATATCTGGTCTTCCCGGACCCCGCATTCACTATATCTGGTCTCCCCAGACCCGGTATTCACTATATCTGGTCTCCCCGGACCCCGCATTCACTATATCCGCTCTCCCCGGACCCTACATTCACTATATCCGCTCTCCCCGGACCCTACATTCACTATATCCGCTCTCCCCGGACCCTGCATTCACTATATCCGCTCTCCCCGGACCCTGCATTCACTATATCCGCTCTCCCCGGACCCTACATTCACTATATCCGCTCTCCCCGGACCCTGCATTCACTATATCCGCTCTCCCCGGACCCTGCATTCACTATATCCGCTCTCCCCGAACCCTGCATTCACTATATCCGCTCTCCCAGGACCCTGCATTCACTATATCTGCTCTCCCCGGACCCGGCGTTCACTGTATCCGGTCTCCCCGGACCCTGCATTCACTATATCTGCTCTCCCCGGACCCGGCATTCACTATATCTGCTCTCCCCGGACCCTGCATTTACTATATCCGGTCTCCCAGGACCCTGCATTTACTATATCTGCTCTCCCTGGACCCGGCGTTCACTATATCCGGTCTCCCAGGACCCTGCATTTACTATATCTGCTCTCCCCGGACCCGGCGTTCACTGTATCCGGTCTCCCACAGTACACAGCAAAAGAGCAAAAAAAAAAAGAATGTCCATACAGGTTTCAGTTTACTTCAGATCAGTGAAAGACGATCTGATTGGTTGCTCTGGGGTGCTGCAATCTGAACATACTGTAGTCGATCTGCAGCGCATGCAGCAAGTAAATCCTCTTCTTCTATGATATAACTGCTTGCTGGAAGTTTTGGTTTTTAGCGGAGTTATATAACTTCTGCAAAGTCTGACTTTCTGCCAAGTCTGTCTGAGAGAAGAATGATCTCCGCATTCGCGTTGGACTCCGCAGAGGGAGAGGTTTCCGCGTGATCACTTGTGGTGAAGGCAGATTCAGCGGAAGGAAACGTCTATATCCATGAAGGGTCTCCACCGTCATGGAAAACTGAATTCCAGTAAAATGAGTTTGGGGCTCGATCACACACAGCCTGCTGACTTGCGTTTTTCTGCAACGCGATGCAGTAAAACCTGCACAGCAGTGCTTCCCCTCCGCAGCTCATTGCATGCAGATACTGACAGGTGCCCGCACGTCCTTATCATTTTTTATATAAAGCGCAACTTCAGTCTTCATTCACATCTGTGTGTTTCCAGAACAATGAAAATACATCAAATATGTAGGAGTTTGCTGGTGTACAAAGTGCTTTTGCTTCTTAGCGTCCTTCTGTTGCTAGGATGCAGGCACCTTCTGCTGCCTAGTGTCCTTCTGTTGCTAGGATGCAGGTATCTTTTGTTGCCTAGTGTCCTATTGTTGATAGGATGAAGGCGGCTTCAGTCGCCTGGTGTCTTTCTGTTGCTAGGATGCAGGCACCTTCTGCTGCCTAGTGTCCTTCTGTTGCTAGGATGCAGGTATCTTTTGTTGCCTAGTGTCCTATTGTTGATAGGATGAAGGCGGCTTCTGTCACCTGGTGTCCTTCTGTTGCTAGGATGCAGGTGGCATTTGTTACCTAGTGTCCTTCTGTTGCTAGGATGCAGGCATCTTTTGTCGCTTAGTGTCCTATTGTTGCTAGGATGCAGCCGGCTTCTGTTGCCTAGTGTCTTTCTGTTGCTAGGATACAGGCAGCTTCTGTCGCCTAGTGTCCATCTGTTGCTTGGATGCAGGCAGCTATTGTCACCTAGTATCCTCCTGTTGCTAGGATGCAGGCGGCTTCTGTTGTCTAGTGTATTTCTGTTGCTAGGATACAGGCAACTTTTGTCACCTAGTGTCCTTCTGTTGCTTGGATGCAGGCAGCTATTGTCACCTAGTATCCTCCTGTTGCAAGGATGCAGGGAGCTTCTGTAGCTTAGTGTCCTTGTGTTGATGGGATGCAGGCATCTTTTGCCACCTAGTGTCCTATTGTTGCTAGGATGCAGGTGGCTTCTGTTGCCTATTGTCCTTCTGTTGCTAGGATGCAAGTGTGTTTTTGTTGCCTAGTGTCTTTCCATTGCTAGGATGCAGGCATCTTTTGTCACTTAGTGTCCTATTGTTGCTAGGATGCAGGTGGCTTCTCTTGCCTAGTGTCTTTCTATTGCTTCTGTTGCAAGGATGCAGGCAGCTTCTGTAGCTTAGTGTCCTTGTGTTGATGGGATGCAGGCATCTTTTGCCACCTAGTGTCCTATTGTTGCTAGGATGCAGGTGGCTTCTGTTGCCTATTGTCCTTCTGTTGCTAGGATGCAAGTGTGTTTTTGTTGCCTAGTGTCTTTCCATTGCTAGGATGCAGGCATCTTTTGTCAACTAGTGTCCTTTTGTTGCTAGGATGCAGGCAGCTTCTGTTGCTGGGATCTAAGCGTCTTTTGTCGCCTAGTGTCCTATTGTTACTAGGTTGCAGGTGTCTTCTGCCGCCTAGTGTCATGTTGCTAGGATGCAGGCAACTTCTGCTACCTAGTGTCCTTCTGTTGCTGGGATGCAGGCAGCTTTCGTCACCTAGTGTCCTATTGTTGCTAGGATGCAGCCATATTTTTGTTGCCTAGTGTCTTATTGTTGCTAGGATGCAGGCAGCTTTTGTCACCTAGTGTTCTATTGTTGCTAGGATGCAGGCGACTTCTGTCGCTTAGTGTCCTGTTGCTGGGAAGGAGGCATCTTTTGTCTCCTAGTGTCCTGTTGTTGCTAGGATGCAAGCAGCATCTGTCACCTAGTGTCCTTTTGTTGCTAGGATACAGGCGGCTTCTGTCACCTAGGCTTCAGTGACAAATGTTCGTCACGTTTGCGTTGCCATTAATTGGTGATGGTAACTCAAACACGGAAAGCAGTAAAGCCCATGAAACCCGAAACAAGGCAAAAAGTTCCATTAATTACTTTGCCACATTTGCCACGTTCAGGGCAGCCAATTGAAATCAGTGGATGATGCATATGTTCTATATGTGCCACACAAAAAACACGCAAAAAAAGAAAAAAAAATTGCTAGGTGTTAATAGGGCCTTACTCAAACTTTGTTTTTTGCTTGCTCAGCAATTCTTTAAATTCTTGGCTGAAGTTCCCCTCAACATGATAACTGAGGAAGCCCAAGTTCATGCGTTGTGTGCTTCGAAGGCTAACGCAGGCCATAGACGGTTCGTTTATCAGCCGATTTTTCGTCCAAAAAACGAAACATCGGTCGTTCTGTTGCCACCAATGATTGCAAAAATCGTCCTTTTTTTCGCAAATTTTCTAGCATGACCGATAAAAGAAATGAGGAACCGCGAAAATCGGCCGATGACATTGCCCTACTAACAGTGCGGAAATCGGCCGATAGACGGTTCGTTTATCAGCCGATTTTGTGTCCGAAAAACAAAACATTGGTCGTTCTGTTGACACCAATGATTGCAAAAATCGTCAGTTTTTCGCAAATTTTCTAGGATGACCGATAAAAGAAATGAGGAGGAACCACGAAAATTGGCCGATGACATTGCCCCACTAACAGTGCGAAAATCGGCCGATTATTCTTTGAATCGGCCAAAAAAACGAACCGTCTATGGCCTGCATTACTCTCCCCTGGAGGGTCATACCTGAGCCCAGAATGTATCAGCACACAATCGATTTTAAAGTTTAATTTTCCTTTTCCTCCGCCTGCTGACTCCATACACGAAGGTGTACTGAAAAATCAGCATTTTAACCACGTGAGCCCCAGGCCTTTCCTCCCTTAATACCTCCCAGAGTGTTCTTTTTATTTTTGCATTTGGCAGATGTCTTGGTTCCTCGCATTATCATTTGTAGCTCACCCCACCACAAGATCATTTTGTTTGGAACAGATACAGCTTTAATTTGGTAGCAGAGTTGTATAAATATAATTGTATTTCTTGGAGTTTTTTTTAGAAGTCATGAAAAATTATAAAAAAAATATTTTCTTTGTCATTTTTCCAAATACAACATTTTGGAAATTTGTGCACCCCAAAATATTTACCCCCCAAAATAACCGTAGGGTTTGCGATTTATAAGAATTAAAATGGCGTGCTTAATTCTGTGTATGCCGCGGTAAACAAAAACATACTATGGATCAATCAACGTCATTGTTGGGACCTGAACGTTAATCTGGGGGGGGTGAATTTATTAAAAATGGATTAAGGAAAAAAAAATTAAAAAGTGTAAAAAAAAAAAATATAGAAAAAAAAAAAATAATAATTAAATAAAAATGTTAAATAAATATATATATACAAGAAGTGGCCAAATGAGGCTGCAGGAGATCAGTAGCACTTAGATGTAACGAAGGATGAAAAAAGGGATTTTTAGGTTTATTTATATTTTTATAGCGCACAGCCATATGAAAATACAGCAACTAATATGCAGGATGTTGCTGCGTACAAAGTGCTGCTGCTTAACGTGTGTCTGTTGCTAGGATGCAGGTGGCTGCTGTCATCTAGTGTCATTCTGTTGCTAGGATGCAGGCATCTTTTGTCACCTAGTGTCCTATTGTTGCTAGGATACAAGCAGATCCTAGTGTCCTTCTGTTGGTAGAATGCAGGTGGCTTTTGTCGCCTAGTATCTTTCTATTGCTAGAAAGCAGACAACTTCTGCTGCCTGTGTCCTGTTGCTAGGATGCAGGCTTCTTTTGTTGTCTCGTATTCTTCTGTTGCTGGGATGCAGGTGTCTTTTGTCAACTAGTGTCTTATTGTTGCTAAGACACAGACATTTTTTGTTGTCTACTCTCCTTCTGTTGCTAGGATGCAGGCATCTTTTGTCTCCGAGTGTCCTATTGTTGCCAGGATGCAGGCATCTTTTGTCGCCCAGTGTCCTATTGTTGCCAGGATGCAGGTGGCATCTGTTACCTAGTGTCCTTCTGTTGCTAAGATGCAGGTAGCTTCGGTCACGTAGCATCCTCCTGTTGAAAGATGCAGGCAACTTCTGCTGCCTAGTGTCCTTCTATTGCTAGGACGCAGGCAGCTTCTGTCACCTAGTGTCCATCTGTTGCTAGGATGCAGGTGGCTTCTATTGTCTAGTGTCCTTCTGTTGCTAGGATGCAAGTGGCTTCTCCTGCCTAGTGTCCTTCTATTGCTAGGATTCAGGCAGCTTCTTTCACCTAGTGTCCCTCCATTGCCAAGATGCAGACGGCTTCTGTTGCCTAGTGTCCTTCTGTTGCTAGGATGCAGGCGGCTTCTATTGTCTAGTGTCCTTCTGCTGCTAGGATGCAAGTGGCTTCTCCTGCTTAGTGTCCTTCTATTGCTAGGATTCAGGCAGCTTCTTTCACCTAGTGTCAATCCATTGCCAAGATGCAGGCGGCTTCTGTTGCCTAGTGTCCTTCTGTTGCTAGGATGCAGGCGGCTTCTATTGTCTAGTGTCCTTCTGTTGCTAGGATGCAAGTGGCTTCTCCTGCCTAGTGTCCTTCTATTGCTAGTATGCAGGCAGCTTCTTTTACCTAGTGTCCTTCCATTGCCAAGATGCAGGCGGCTTCTGTTTCCATGTCCTTCTGTTGCTAGGATGCAGGCGGCTTCTATTGTCTAGTGTCCTTCTGTTGCTAGGATGCAAGTGGCTTCTCCTGCCTAGTGTCCTTCTATTGCTAGTATGCAGGCAGCTTCTTTTACCTAGTGTCCTTCCATTGCCAAGATGCAGGCGGCTTCTGTTTCCATGTCCTTCTGTTGCTAGGATGCAGGCGGCTTCTATTGTCTAGTGTCCTTCTGCTGCTAGGATGCAAGTGGCTTCTCCTGCCTAGTGTCCTTCTATTGCTAGTATGCAGGCAGCTTCTTTCACCTAGCGTCCTTCCGTTGCCAAGATGCAGGCGGCTTGTGTTTCCATGTCCTTCTGTTGCTAGGATGCAGGCGGCTTCTATTGTCTAGTGTCCTTCTGTTGCTAGGATGCAAGTGGCTTCTCCTGCCTAGTGTCCTTCTATTGCTAGGATGCAGGCAGCTTCTTTCACCTAGTGTCCTTACGTTGCCAAGATGCAGGCGGCTTGTGTTGCCCAGTGTCTTTCTGTTGCTAGGATTCAGGGTGCATTTACACTGTACACGTGTAATCCTTATCACAAACATTATTACATGCCAGCAGTGTAAAAATACGATACTGGACCTCAAATGCAGTTTAATAATCTTTACATGCACTCACAGAAAACTATACTAAAAAACAATATGTTGAAAAAAATGCTGAAAAAATGCAGATAAAAATGCTGCAGTTTTCACACCATGAGCCCCTAGGGTTGAAAATAATCGCGTTTTGCTTCAGAAATCTGCACCGTACGCCGGAATTGTATTTATTTTTGGTCCTTAAATAAAACCGAGGGTTAAAAATAGTCTTGATCACGGGATGCATGTACTAAACATGTTTGCACTCCCGCCTGCAGTTGTTTTATGTTGTTATTCTTCATCTTTGTCTGGCTATTGTGTGTGTCCTGCCGTGGTATCCATTTCCCGCTGCCGTACGATTTACCTGTCCTGCTGTGCCAAGCCCATATCCTGTCCTTGTCCCCATCTACCACTGAACCGCTATTCTGCATTTAATGTGCCGCTGATCTGTCATCGCCCCCCGTGTCGCACTATGCTTGTGTCCTGCTGTACTCTCTCAGAAAAGTCAACTAAGGATCCCCTTCTAAGTACTGGCGGAGGTCCTGTAACTTTCCAGAATAACATATTAACCTTTGAAAGGCAGCAGGAGGCACCGAACTAGCAAATGGAATCTATTTATAAGCAGCGGTGGCATTTGGAAACCCGCTGGGGTGTATTTATTGGCATATACAGTATACTTTCAAAACTTATTTAATCTTTTCACAGACTCGTAGAAGTAATGTCCTGTAGTCTGGGGGGGGGGGGGGGGGTCTTCTTTAGTACATGACCTTCCCATTCAGACTAACTGATATGAGTCTTGCACTGCAGAGGTCATGGACAGGTGCTATCAAATGCCATATCAGTAAATATACCGGTTTCTGGAAAACGGGGAGTATACCGAACAAATCTGCAAACATCCACACGCTTGGCACTACCAGTCTACCGTGTGTTTGAGCCAAATCACGCATCAATTTCATGTATTTGCACCTGTTTGTGTCAGTAGGTGGAGATGGAATGGAAGGTTTGAAGGATACATTAGGTTCCATCTCCATTGGGAATTTACAGGCAAATACCATCCACAAAATATCTCATAAAACACACACTATATTGCCAAAAGTGTTGGCCGGATGGCCTTTCCACGCACATAAACTTAATAGCCTCACAGTTTTTGCCCGTAGGGTTCAATATTGAGTTGGCCCCGCCCTTTCCACACACATGACCTTTAGTGGCCCCTCAGTCTTAGTCCGTAGGGTTCAATATGGAGTTGGCTCCCCCCTTTCCACACACATGACCTTTAATGGCCCCTCAGTCTTAGTCCGTAGGGTTCAATATGGAGTTGGCCCCGCCCTTTCCACGCACATGAACTTAATAGCCTCCCAGTCTTAGTCCGTAGGGTTCAATGTTGAGTTGGCCCCGCCCTTTCCACGCACATGAACTTAATAGCCTCCCAGTCTTAGTCCGTAGGGTTCAATGTTGAGTTGGCCCCGCCCTTTCCACGCACATGACCTTTAATGGCCCCTCAGTCTTAGTCCGTAGGGTTCAATATGGAGTTGGCCCCACCCTTTCCACGCACATGAACTTAATAGCCTCCCAGTCTTAGTCCGTAGGGTTCAATGTTGAGTTGGCCCCGCCCTTTCCACACACATGACCTTTAATGGCCCCCCAGTCTTAGTCCGTAGGGTTCAATATTGAGTTGGCCCCGCCCTTTCCACACACATGACCTTTAATGGCCCCTCAGTCTTAGTCCGTAGGGTTCAATATGGAGTTGGCCCCCCCCTTTCCACACACATGACCTTTAATGGCCCCTCAGTCTTAGTCCGTAGGGTTCAATATGGAGTTGGCCCCGCCCTTTCCACGCACATGAACTTAATAGCCTCCCAGTCTTAGTCCGTAGGGTTCAATGTTGAGTTGGCCCCGCCCTTTCCACACACATGACCTTTAATGGCCCCCCAGTCTTAGTCCGTAGGGTTCAATGTTGAGTTGGCCCCGCCCTTTCCACACACATGACCTTTAATGGCCCCTCAGTCTTAGTCCGTAGGGTTCAATATGGAGTTGGCCCTGCCCTTTCCACGCACATGAAATTAATAGCCTCCCAGTCTTAGTCCGTAGGGTTCAATGTTGAGTTGGCCCCGCCCTTTCCACACACATGACCTTTAATGGCCCCTCAGTCTTAGTCCATAGGGTTCAATATGGAGTTGGCCCCACCCTTTCCACGCACATGAACTTAATAGCCTCACAGTTTTTGTCCATAGGGTTCAATATTGAGTTGGCCCCGCCCTTTCCACGCACATGACCTTTAATGGCCTCCCAGTCTTAGTCCGTAGGGTTCAATATTGAGTTGGCCCCGCCCTTTTCAGCTATAACAGCTTCAACTCTTCTGGGAAGGCCGTCCACAAGGTTTAGGAGGGTGTCTATGGGAAGGTTGGACCATTCTTCCAGAACCACATTTGTCAGGTCAGGCACTGATGTCGGGGGAGGAGGCCTGGCTCGCAGTCTCCGCTCTAATTCATCGCAAAGGTGTTCTATGGGGTTGAGGTCAGGACTCTGTGTAGGCCAGTCAAGTTCCTCCACCCCAAACTGGCTCATCCATGTCTTTATGGACCTTGCTTTGTGCACTGGTGTGCAGTCATGTTGGAACAGGAAGGGGCCATCTCCAAACTCTTCCCACAAAGTTGGGAGCATGAAATTGTCCAAATTGTCCCTTCACTGGAACTAGAGGGCCAAGCCCAATCCCTGAAAAACAACCCCACACCATAATCCCCCCTCCGCCAAACTTTACACTTAGAAAAATGCAGTCAGGCAAGGACCATTCTCCTGGCAGCCACCAAACCCGACACATCCATCGGATTGCCAGACCGAGAAGCATGATTGGTCATTCCAGAGAACACGTCTCCCCTGGTCTAGAGTCCAGTGGTGGCGTGCTTTACACCACGGCATCCGCCGCTTTGCATTGCACTTGGTGATGTAAGGCTTGGATGCAGCTGCTCGGCCATGGAAACCCATTCCATGTAGCTCTCTACGCACTGTTGTTGGGCTCCTCTGAAGGCCACACCAAGTTTGGAGGTCTTTAGCGATTGACTCTGCAGACAGTTGGTGACTTCTGCGCACTGTGCGCTTCAGCATGCGCTGACCCCGCTCTGTCATGTGACGTGGCCTACCACTTGGTGGCTGAGTTGCTGTTGTTCCCAGTTGCTTCCACTTTGTTATAATCCCTCTAACAGTTGAGCGTGGAATATTTAGTAGCCAGGAAATGTCACGGATGGACTTATTGCCCAGGTGGCCACCTATCACGGGACCACGCTTGGAGTCACTGAGCTCCTGAGAGCGACCCATTCTTTCACCAATGTTTGTAGAAGCAGTCTGCATGTCTAGGGGCTTGATTGTATACACCTGTGGCCATGGCGGGGATTGGAACACCTGAATCCAATGACTTAAGAGAGGTGTCCCAATACTTTTGGCAATATAGGGTATCTTGTAGTTGGTCCCTCACGGGACAACTTGGGGTATGCAGGGTTGTCAAGCTCAATTTCATTGCTGTTCGCAACAGTATTATGGTTACTCTCACAGGGCCGGTTGTAGCTGTAGGACTAGATGCTTGTATCTACTCTTCATCGTATTAAATACTTGCCTCTGCATTGAATGATTACTGTTTTTAGTAATGACTTAAGCCTTCAGCTGTGAAGGAGAGGTGCAGACCGGCACGGAGCCCACTCACACGCCAGTAGCACATGATGCAAGTCTGGAAAGGAGGGTCGCACACTGCTGGTAACATCCACAAGAAACGTGATTGGAGACTGCTAAGAGAGAACGTGGTTCTCAAAAAAAACTTGACAGATATATAAAATAGCAAGTTTTACCTTTACGTACACTTTATCCAATGTAAACTGACACTCCTAACCGTTGTCTGAGAATTTAGGCTTTAGGCTAGGATCACACCTTGCATGTGTCAGGAACGTGCGTAAAATCACATACTTTCCTGACACGTAAAGAAACGGGCTGCCCTATAGTAGATGCACGGCGGTGCCGTTAATTCATAATGGCACCCCAAGCATCTGCTAACGTACACGTTTTCATGCATGCCAGACCGCATGGTGGTGCAGCGCCATGCAGTTTGATGAGGCAGAATTTGGAAAAAGGGTCAGGGACTTTTTTTTTTGAAGGGTTCTAGTGCAGAGCGTGGAGGGGCTGGAAGTGGCTGGCTTAGGCTCTCAGCACAAGTGTAAGGAGCATTCTTTCCACTGATCACCAATGTAAAGGACATTCTTCCCACTGACCACCAATGTAAGGGACATTCTTCCCACTGATCACCAATGTAAGGGACATTCTTCCCACTGACCACCAATGTAAGGGACATTCTTCCCACTGACCACCAATGTAAGGGACATTCTTCCCACTGATCACCAATGTAAGGGACATTCTTCCCACTGACCACCAATGTAAGGGACATTCTTCCCACTGATCACCAATGTAAGGGACATTCTTCCCACTGATCACCAATGTAAGGGGCATTCTTCCCACTGACCACCAATGTAAGGGACATTCTTCCCACTGACCACCAATGTAAGGGACATTCTTCCCACTGATCACCAATGTAAGGGACATTCTTCCCACTGATCACCAATGTAAGGAGCATTCTTCCCACTGACCACCAATGTAAGGGACATTCTTCCCACTGATCACCAATGTAAGGAGCATTCTTCCCACTGATCACCAATGTAAGGGACATTCTTCCCACTGATCACCAATGTAAGGAACATTCTTCCCACTGACCACCAATGTAAGGGACATTCATCCCACTGACCACCAATGTAAGGGACATTCTTCCCACTGACCACCAATGTAAGGGACATTCTTCCCACTGACCACCAGTGTAAGGGACATTCTTCCCACTGACCACCAATGTAAGGGACATTCTTCCCACTGACCACCAATGTAAGGGACATTCATCCCACTGACCACCAATGTAAGGGACATTCTTCCCACTGATCACCAATGTAAGGGACATTCTTCCCACTGATCACCAATGTAAGGAGCATTCTTCCCACTGATCACCAATGTAAGGAGCATTCTTCCCACTGATCACCAATGTAAGGGACATTCTTCCCACTGATCACCAATGTAAGGGACATTCATCCCACTGACCACCAATGTAAGGGACATTCTTCCCACTGATCACCAATGTAAGGGACATTCATCCCACTGACCACCAATGTAAGGGACATTCTTCCCACTGATCACCAATGTAAGGAGCATTCTTCCCACTGATCACCAATGTAAGGGGCATTCTTCCCAGTGACCACCAATGTAAGGAGCATTCTTCCCACTGACCACCAATGTAAGGGACATTCTTCCCACTGACCCCCAATGTAAGGGAAATTCTTAGCACTGATCACCAATGTAAGGGACATTCTTCCCACTGACCACCAATGTAAGGGACATTCTTCCCACTGACCACCAATGTAAGGGACATTCTTAGCACTGATCACCAATGTAAGGGACATTCTTCCCACTGATCACCAATGTAAGGGACATTCTTCCCACTGATCACCAATGTAAGGGGCATTCTTCCCACTGACCCCCAATGTAAGGGACATTCTTCCCACTGATCACCAATGTAAGGGACATTCTTCCCACTGACCACCAATGTAAGGGACATTCTTCCCACTGACCACCAATGTAAGGAACATTCTTCCCACTGACCACCAATGTAAGGGACATTCTTCCCACTGATCACCAATGTAAGGGGCATTCTTCCCACTGATCACCAATGTAAGGGACATTCTTCCCACTGGTCACCAATGTAAGGGGCATTCTTCCCACTGATCACCAATGTAAGGGACATTCTTCCCACTGACCACCAATGTAAGGGACATTCTTCCCACTGACCACCAATGTAAGGGACATTCTTCCCACTGACCACCAATGTAAGCGACATTCTTAGCACTGATCACCAATGTAAGGGACATTCTTCCCACTGACCACCAATGTAAGGGACATTCTTCCCACTGACCCCCAATGTAAGGGACATTCTTCCCACTGACCCCCAAAGTAAGGGACATTCTTCCCACTGACCACCAGGTGTAAGGAACATTCTTCCCACTGATCACCAATGTAAGGGACATTCTTCCCACTGACCCCCAATGTAAGGGACATTCTTCCCACTGACCACCAATGTAAGGGACATTCTTCCCACTGACCACCAGGTTTAAGGAGCATTCTTCTCAATGTCCACAAGCGTAAAGAGCATTCTTCCCACTGACCATCACACTAGTGTATCAGGAGTTGTAGATATAGTCATTTTTAGCAGGGGTTCCCGAGACTGGAAAGTTATTTCAAGGGTTCCTCTGTGTTGAAAAGGTTGAGAGAGGCTGGCGTAGACCAACATCACAAAATTGATATGTGGGCGGAGAATGTACCATATACCAGGGAAATCTATGAGCCAAAACAAAACCGACCACACATACTGAAGGCATTCTCTAATATCCCCCACGGTCTACGTCCATAGAAAAGCTCTAAACAATAAAACAGGCGGTTACATAAAGATCTGTTTTGTTTGTATGTAGCGAGCGTGTGTACAATAATGTCCAGTATATTCCGTGTCCCGTGGGTGGAGGAATCTCGCACGCCGTGCTGCTCTCTTAGCTACCTAAACGTTTCAGGAATTTCTGTGGCTACTGTAAGGGTTTCAGTGAGTTAAACTTCACATCTTGGAAGCACAGCTGCCTTTCTTTCCCCCCAAGCGGTGGGATGACGGCAGATTTTCTGTCTGATAGGACAAAACATCTGATGTTCTGTTTTCCAAACAATCTGCAACAACTGGGTCTCATTTTCCAGAGTGTAAAGTTCACAAAGTAAACAAGTCTTCTTTTATTGTTTTTTTTATGGACAGGCTGGTTGCTAATGTGCATTTCTTTTCCTTCCGAATCGAAAATGCGGACAAATTTTTCATTATTCAGATGTACCTGAATTTCCGAATTACAATAGTAATGAATTTAAAGGAATCCGAATTAAACACGTTTTCTTCCGAAATTCAAATCGATTTCAAATTCAAGTTTAAAAAACAAAATCGTATTCGAAAACATTAATAGAATAAAAAAAACAAAATAGAACAGAAAACAAAATAGAATAGAAAATAAAGGAATAAAATAAAAAAGAAGGGAGTAGAAAAAAATAGAATAAAAAACAAAATATCATAATAGAAAATAAAGGAATAGAAAATAAAATAATAGATTAGAATAGAAAACAAAACAAAAGAAAAGAATAGAAAATAAAAGAATAGAATAAAATAGAACAGAAAATAAGAGCAGAATTGAAAAGAAATAGAACAGAATCAAATAGAATTAGAATAGAATAAAATAGAATATAGCCGCCTTCCGAAATTCGAATTTCGAAAAGAATAGAATAAAATTAAACAGAGTAGAATAGAAAAGAATAGAACAGAAGCGGATAGAATAGGTAATAAAAAGTATAGATGAAAATAAAATAGAAAATAAAGGAATAGAAAATAAAATATTAGATTAGAATAGAAAAGAAAACAAAAGAAAAGAATAGAAAATAAAAGAATAGAATAAAATAGAACAGAAAATAAGAGCAGAATTGAAAAGAAATAGAACAGATTAAAATAGAATTAGAATAGAATAAAATAGAATATAGCGCCTTCCAAAATTCGAATTTCGAAAAGAATAGAATAAAATTAAACAGAGTAGAATAGAAAAGAATAGAGTAAAACAGAACAGAAGCGGATAGAATAGGTAATAAAAAGTATAGATTAAAATAGAATAGAAAATAAAGGAGTAGAAAATAAAAGAATAGATTAGAATATAAAAGAAAACAAAAGAATAGAATAGAAATTAATAGAAAAAAAATTGAAAATAAAGGAATAGAATAGAAAAGAACAGAAAAAAATAGAATAGAATAAAATAGAAAGAATATAATCATCTTCTAAAATTCAAATTTCAAATAGAAAAAAAATAGAATAGAAAATAAAGGAATAGAAAAGAGTAGAAAAGAAAAAAATAGAAAATAACACAATAGCATGCAAAAGAATAGAATAGAAAAACAATAGAATATAATAAAATAGAAAGAAAATACCCATATTCTGAAATTCGAATTTTGAATAGAAAATAATCTAGTTCAAATAGAATAGATTAGAAAAGAATAGAACAGAATAGAAAATAAAAGAATATAATTTAGTAGAATAGATAAAACAATAGAATACAATAGAAAGAAAGAATATAACTGTCTTCTGAAATTCAAATTTCAAATAGAAAAAAATAGAATAGAAAATAAAGGACTAGAATAGAAGAAAAAAGAAAAAAAAACAATAGCATGCAAAAGAATAGAATAGAAAAACAATAGAATAGAATAAAATAGAAAGAAAATACCCATCTTCTGAAATTTGAATTTTGAATAGAATAAAATCTAGTTCAAATAGAATAGATTAGAAAAGAATAGAACAGAATAGAAAATAAAAGAATATAATTTAGTAGAATAGATTAAACAATAGAATACAATAGAAAGAAAGAATATAACTGTCTTTTGAAATTCAAATTTCAAATAAAAAAAATAGAATAGAAAACAAAAGGACTAGAATAGAAAAAAATAGAAAATAAAACAATAGCATGCAAAAGAATAGAATAGAAAAACAATAGAATAGAATAAAATAGAAAGAATATACCCTTCTTCAAAAATATGAATTTCGAATAGTATAAAATCTAGTTCAAATAGAATAGATTAGAAAAGAACAGAATAGAAAATAAAAGAATATAATTTAGTAGAATAGATAAAACAATAGAAAGAAAAAATATAACTGTCTTCTGAAATTCAAATTTGAAATAGAAAAAATAGAATAGAAAATAAAGGAATAGAATAGAAAAAAACAGAATAGAAAATAAAGGAATAGAATAGAAAAAAAACATAATAGAAAATAAAGGAATAGAATAGAAAAAAAACATAATAGAAAATAAAGGAATAGAATAGAAAAAAACAGAATAGAAAATAAAGGAATAGAATAGAAAAACATAGATAATAAAACAATAGCATGCACAAGAATAGAATAGAAAAAACAATAGTTACATAGTTAGTCTGGCTGAAAAAAGACAAAAGTCCATCCGGTTCAACCATTAAAAAACAAAAAACAATTTGAATGGTTTGAGCGGGAGAGGACGGAGCTCCACTAATGGGGAGCCAGAGCTAAAGAATAACAACACCAGGAACATGGCAACGCGGGGGACCGGGCTGGAGACTGATGTCACCATGAATGAGCCAGAAAGCCTTTCCAATAGAATAGAATAAAATAGAAAGAATATACCCATCTTCTGAAATTCGAAAATAATAAAATCTAGTTCAAGTAGAATAGATTAGAATAGAATAGAAAATAAAAGAATAGATTTTAGTAGAATAGATAAAACAACAGAATAAAATAGAATATACCCGTCTTCTGAAATTCGAAAAGAATAAAATCTAGTTCAAGTAGAATAGATTAGAATAGAATAGAAAATAAAAGAATATATTTTAGAAGAATAGATAAAACAACAGAATAAAATAGAATATAACTGTCTTCCGAAAATTTAATTCCGAATAGAATAAATTCAAATTCGATACTTTTTCATTCAGTCGAATTGAATTCAGTTTTGGCCGAATTTGGAAAATTCAAATCGAAAAAGAATAAACCAAACAAAAGTAAACAAGTTCTGAAAACGAATCCAACGAATGTAACAAATTTAACTAAATGAAATTATTTAAATAACGAATCAATTTTTTTTTTTCCGACCTAATATGGCCGCATGGACGCATTTGGTCAATGACGTTGGTGGGACTGCCCTGGCCGCAGTTGATTGGATGCTGATTTGGTAGAAGCGACACCTTGCTTCTAAATTCGATCTGTTCCATTCATAGAACAAAATGTAAATGACGATACAGTGCCAGATGTCTGTCTGAAAGATCTGGCGCCGTGTCACTGAGGGGGGCTTTTTGCAAGAACAGTGAGGAAAGGGCCATCTTCCCATGATGGGGAAAAAAGGAAGATGGCGGCAGAGGAAAGGACCTGGAGTAGCAGTGGGTGGCAAGTGAATAGAACCACCATGCATCTGCTAGGCTTGTAAGTGAATGAACCCCCTAAGGCTCTTTAGGTGGAAGGGAGGCAATGTGGCTTCTGGATCATGTGACCACCGTGTCTGACTCCCACCACGGCCACATGATCAAGAGCTTGGTCAGGGTCAGCACCAGGGGCAGACTAACAACTCATGGGGCCCTCGGGGCAATAGGGGATCATGTGGCCCCTGTGTCCTCGCCCACACTCAAAGCACACCCAAAAAAGCCTATGAAAGGTATCAGGGGCACCTCATGGGACCACCTACACTAAGATACAGAAGTCAGATTTTGGGCATCCCCTGGAACATCAATGTCATTTTTGGTGCGGTGCTCTATTTTGCAATATATGGAGCAGAATACATTTCGGCCTAAATTTATGATGAAATTTGTATATTACATTTTTTTTACTGGACATGTTTAACCCCTTTGACGTCACACAAATATGCGGCCTCACAGAACTGGGCTTTTTTTCCGTGCGGCCGCATATTTGCGTACCTGTCTTTGTACTGGGAGCGCGCCGCACTCCCTCTGATTGGCTATCACAGTGATCAGTCACTGTACAGTCCGGCCCCCTTGTTTTTTTTTTTCTCTCTCTATGAATGGAGAAGAGAGATACATTGTATCTCTCTAACTCCTGGCATAGAGAGCAAAAAAAAATGTTTGTTAAAAAAAAAAAGATAAATAAATAAATATTAAAAAATAAAAGAAAAAATAAAGAAAAAAAATCAAGGTTTGATCTAGTTCAGTGCTAGGGTTATTGTTTGGGTCAAGGTCAGGGTCAAAGGTCAAGGTCAGGGTCAGAGGTCAGGATTTAAAAAAAAATTGGTATCAGTGTCAGTTAGTGTCAATGTCAGTGTGTTTTAGGTAAAAAAACAAAACAAAATGCGCACTATTATTTTGGGCTGTACTCCGGGTACAAACAACAAATAACACACATATATGGTATCGCTGCGATCGTCAACAGCTGGAGAATTTATTTTAGGTTGTTCTTTGGTGGTAGGTTGTGGTAGTAACAAGAAACGCACAGCTACATTTAAAAAAAAGATTTTTTTTTTTTACTATTTTGGGCCAGTTTTCTTTTGATATTAAAAAAAAAAATCAGGAGATACCATTTACCACCAAATGAAAGCCCAATTTGTCCTGAAAAAAACGCGGTATAATCCACCTGGATCTACAAAGTAGTCGTGATGATATGGACGGTTTTACTAACTCTTGATATCGTTGCAAAATTGTGCTTAGGCATTTAGATTCCTTTTACCCTTAGGCGTGAAGGGGTTAATAGCAAAAAGTCAAAAATATTGTTTGTTTTTTTTTCAAAATTGTCTTTTTTTTTGTTTATTTAAAAATGTAATTAAAAACGCACAGGCGATCAAATACCACCGACAGAAAGTTTTATTTGTGAGAAAAAAAGGACGTAAATATCATTTGGGTGCAGTGTTGCATGACTGCGCAATTGTCAAAGTAACGCAGCGCTGTATGATGAAGAATGGCCAGGTCAGGAAGGGGGGGGGGGGGAATCCTCTGAAGGACAAGGGGTTAATAGCAAAAAGTCAAAAATATAGTTTTTTTTCCCAAAATTGTCTCTTTTTGTTTATAGCGCAAAAAAATAAAAAACGCATAGGCGATGAAATACCACCGACAGCAAGTTTTATTTGTGAGAAAAAAAGGATGTAAATGTCATTTGGGTGCAGTGTTGCATGACCGCGCAATTGTCAGTTAAAGTAATGCAGCGCCGTATGATGAAGAATGGCCTGGTCAGGAAGGGGGGGATTCCTCTGGAGAACAAGGGGTTAATAGCAAAAAGTCAAAAATAGTTTTTTTCCCCGAAATTGTCGGGATTTTTTCGTTTACAGCGCAAAAAATAAAAAACGTACAGGCAATCAAATACCACCGAAAGAAAGCTCTATTTGTGGGTAAAAAAGGACGTAAATTTCATTTGGGTGCAGTGTTGCATGACCGCGCAATTGTCAGTTAAAGTAATGCAGCGCCGTATGATGAAGAATGGCCTGGTCAGGAAGGGGGAAATTCCTCTGGAGAACAAGGGGTTAATAGCAAAAAGTCAAAAATAGTTTTTTTCCCCGAAATTGTCGGGATTTTTTCGTTTACAGCGCAAAAAATAAAAAACGTACAGGCAATCAAATACCACCGAAAGAAAGCTCTATTTGTGGGTAAAAAAGGACGTAAATTTCATTTGGGTGCAGTGTTGCATGACCGCGCAATTGTCAGTTAAAGTAATGCAGCGCCGTATGATGAAGAATGGCCTGGTCAGGAAGGGGGGGATTCCTTTGGAGAACAAGGGGTTAATAGCAAAAAGTCAAAAATAGTTTTTTTCCCCGAAATTGTCGGGATTTTTTCGTTTACAGCGCAAAAAATAAAAAACGTACAGGCAATCAAATACCACCGAAAGAAAGCTCTATTTGTGGGTAAAAAAGGACGTAAATTTCATTTGGGTGCAGTGTTGCATGACCGCGCAATTGTCAGTTAAAATAATGCAGCGCTGTATGATGAAGAATGGCCTGGTCAGGAAGGGGGAAATTCCTCTGGAGAACAAGGGGTTAATAGCAAAAAGTCAAAAATAGTTTTTTTCCCCGAAATTGTCGGGATTTTTTCGTTTACAGCGCAAAAAATAAAAAACGTACAGGCAATCAAATACCACCGAAAGAAAGCTCTATTTGTGGGTAAAAAAGGACGTAAATTTCATTTGGGTGCAGTGTTGCATGACCGCGCAATTGTCAGTTAAAGTAATGCAGCGCCGTATGATGAAGAATGGCCTGGTCAGGAAGGGGGGGATTCCTTTGGAGAACAAGGGGTTAATAGCAAAAAGTCAAAAATAGTTTTTTTCCCCGAAATTGTCGGGATTTTTTCGTTTACAGCGCAAAAAATAAAAAACGTACAGGCAATCAAATACCACCGAAAGAAAGCTCTATTTGTGGGTAAAAAAGGACGTAAATTTCATTTGGGTGCAGTGTTGCATGACCGCGCAATTGTCAGTTAAAATAATGCAGCGCTGTATGATGAAGAATGGCCTGGTCAGGAAGGGGGAAATTCCTCTGGAGAACAAGGGGTTAATAGCAAAAAGTCAAAAATAGTTTTTCTTTCCCCAAAATTGTCTCTTTTTTTGTTTACAGCGCAAAAAATAAAAAACGTAAAGGCAATCAAATACCACCGAAAGAAAGCTCTATTTGTGGGTAAAAAAGGACGTAAATTTCATTTGGGTGCAGCGTTGCATGACCGCGCAATTGTCAGTTAAAGTAACGCAGCGCTGCATCGCAAAGAATGGCCAGGTCAGGAAGGGGGGGAAATCCTCAGGAGGGCGAGGGGTTAACAACAACAAAAAAAAGAGCTGAACAAAATGCAAAACACGGTAAAAACACGCCTAGAAAAATGCAAAACCAACTGCTAAAAGCACTGGAGAGAGCATCAAATGCATATATGTGAACCAAGGCCAGGGGCGGACTGACCATTCGGGCGCTCGGGCACTGCCCGAGGGCCTGGGGTCAGTAGGGGGCCCCATGAGATGCCCCTGGTACAGTTCATAGGCTTTTTTGGGTGTAGTTAGGAGTGTGGGCAAGGACACAGGGGCCCCATGATCCCCTATTGCCCGGGGGCCCCATGAGTTGTCAGTCTGCCCCTGGCCAAGGCTAATGCAGGCCATACATGGTTCGAATTCTGAACGATTTTTTGTATGAAAATTGGAAACGTCGTTCACTCGATAATCCGATGGCGCCATCAATGATTTCGAATATCATCCGACCGAGTCATAAAGTTCCCCCCATATAACAGGCAAAACTTTCCAGGTCACGGCGATTATTCTTTTCGGAAAAACCATCGTACGATTTGACCATCATTGAGTCGAAAATCGGTCGTTTTTCATGAAGTTTACAATGTGCCCGATCGCTGAAAAGGGGAGGAAGCAAGAAAATCGGCCGCGGCCATTGACCCCACTAACAGAGCGAAAATCGGACGATTATTCTTAGGTTTCGGACGAAAAATCAGTTGATTTTCAACCCATGTATGGCCGGCCTAAATCTCTCAATTATGTTGCATGCTGTTGGCGAATAAAAAAAAAAAAATGCAGACGGACGGGTGGGGATGGTCTTTAAAAACAGATCCCTATGTATGCATTATCCCATAATACTCCTTCCTGCTAAACAAATGATCATAAAACCGTAAAACAGGTAGACGGTGTCCAGGGGCGGACTGACCATTTGGAAACTCGGGCACTGCCCGAGGGCCCGAGGTCAGTAGGGGGCCCCATGAGATGCCCCTGGTACCTTTTTCATAGGCTTTTTTGAGTTTGGGCAAGGACACAGGGGCCCCATGATCCCCTATTGCCCGGGGGCCCCATGAGTTGTCAGTCCGCCCCTGACGGTGACTACAATGCATGTTGGTGTCAGATGTTCGTGAAAGCTTAGAATAACAGATGATGAACACAACTGATCTTATCTCCCATTATACTCAGTCAAACGATTTTTTCACACGAAACACAAGCTCCGCCCCCCCGTGCATCTTCCACGCCGAACTTTTCAAGTGTGAAAATCAGAGATCATGTTGCTTGAAAAAGGCAGACACACCTGTTTACTGACACCACGATCTGCAAGGGTTCATTGAGCTCTCCGGCCGCTGAAGATCTTGTTGTTTTTGCACAAATATGTCAGATACAAACCTGCCGCTGCAAAACAACATCATTCTTTGGTGCTCAACAAAAAAAAAAAAAACAGCCTTCTTGGTGGAATGAAGTACAGGAGGACCTCGGTTTACGAATGTAATGTGTTCTGCGGGACTTTTGGTAATTCATAAACTGAAACGCGGTTTCCCCTAGGAATGCACTGAAATCCAATTAATCCATTCCGGAGGTCAGAAAAAAAGTTAAAAAAATTTCTTTTTTCTGTTCAAAATTCTTTATAAAGTACACTTTAAAGGCATAAATACTGTACAGGGACATGATTAAAAAAAAAAATTGTAAATGCATTGAAAACCAATTAAGCCGTTCCGGAGGTCAGAAAAAAGTAAAAAAAAAGTTATATCTGTTGAAAACTCTTTATAAAGCGCACTTTAAAGGCATAAATACTGTACAGGAACATGATTAAAAAAAAATTTGTAAATGCATTGAAAACCAATGAATCCATTCCGGAGATCAGAAAAAAGTAAACAAAAAAGTCTTTTATCTGTTCAAAACTCTTTATAAAATGCACTTTAACCTCTTGCCGCCCAGCCACTGCATTAAAACGGTGGCAGGGCGGCACAGCTGCGCAAAAGCACGTTTTAAACGTGCTCCACGCTCCCGAGGTTTTTGCGGGCGCGCCCCGCCGACCCACGGGTGTCACGATTTGATCCCGGAGGGATCAATCATCCGGTTTCAGCCAGTGATGTCCGGCTGAAATCAGATGATCGGTCCCTGTCCTATCCTGTCCTGTGTTGACAGTTACACAGGACAGGATATGATGTCATTCTTCTCTGCCTGGGCACATTCGTCCCAGACAGAGAAGAAGACAGAAGAACTGTGAGTACAAAAGCACTACACAGACAGTTAGAACACACCTAGGACACATTTAACCCCCTGATCGCCCCCCTCCCCCAGTTAACCCCTTCACTGCCCTGTCACCAGTGTTGATCAGTGAACAGATTTTTACTGATCACTGTATCAGTGTCGCTGGCGACTTCAAATAGTGTTAGCGCCCCCCCCAGATAGCACCAGTTTGCCCGCCAGTACACCAGTAATCCCATTTAACCCCTTGATCGCCCCCCCTAACTTTGAGTTTACGATATATTTTTTATAGCTGAAAGTAGAAAATATTGGTTTTTTTTCAAAATTTTTGTGTTTTTTTGTTTATAGTGCAAAAAATAAAAAGCACACAGGTGATAAAATACCACCAAAAGAAAGCTCTATTTGTGTGAAAAAAAGGACGTAAATTTAGTTTGGGTACAGCATTGCATGACCGCGCAATTATTATCTGAATTAGTGCAGCGCCAAACAGCAAAAAAAAGGCGTGGTCATTAAGGGGGGGTAAATCCTCAGGAGCTCAAGTGGTTAAAGGCATAAATACTGTACGGGGACATGATTAAAAATTAATTTGCAAATGCATTGAAAACCAATTAAGCCGTTCGGGAGGTCAGAAAAAAGTAAAAAAAAGTTTTATCTGTTCAAAATTCTTTATAAAGTGCACTTTACAGGCATAAATACTGTACAGGGACATGATTAAAAAAAAAAATTTGTAAATGCATTGAAAACCAATTAATCCGTTCCGGAGGTCAGAAAAAAGTAAACAAAAAAGTATTCTATTTGTTCAAAACTCTTTATAAAGTGCACTTTAAAGGCATAAATACTGTACAGGGACATGATTAAAAAAAATTTGTAAATGCATTGAAAACCAATTAATCCGTTTGTATTGCGAAAAAAATTCTTAAACCGAGGTGTAATTTTCAATGGATTTTCATTTGTATACAGAAAATTTAAATTAACCGAGGCGTTCGTAAAGCGAGGTATGTCTGTACAAGCAAGTCGGTGCAGAACACAAGGAGAGAGTTGTACCAGAAGCTGGAGGGAGGTTTACATTACATTGGTAACTACAATATAAAAAGTGGTAAAGTTGGCCATAGATGCGAAAAAGAGAGAGAAAAAAAAAAAACAACTAACGTATTCCCCCATCCACACAATGGAGGTGATTGGAGGAATCCTCCCCTGTTGAACCGGCCGAATATTGATCCGTCTATGGCCAGCTTTAAACAGCTTTAATTAGTAATTGGGCGGTCATGCAATGCTGTATGCAAACATGTTGAGCTGAAGAGCTGAAGTTAGTACACTGCTCAAAAAAATGAAAGGAACCGTTTGAAAACCCATCAGATCTCAATGGGGAACAATCTCCTGCTGGATCTCTATACTGACATGGACGGGTAATGTGTGAGGAACATAAGGACGCCCCATCGTTTGATGGAAGTGAAAATGATCGACCTACAGAGGACTGAATTCAAAGACACCCCGAAAATCAAAGTGAAGAAATGATGCAGCAGGCGAGTCCATTTTGCTGAAATGTCATTGCAGGAACTCAGAATGGTCCTCAGTAGTTTGTATGGCTCCCACGTGCTTGTATGCATGCCTGACAACGTCGGGGGAGGCTCCTAATTAGACCACGGATGGTGTCCTGGGGGGATTTCCTCCCAGATCTGGACCAGGCCATCACTGAGCTCCTGGTCTGAGGTGCAACCTGGCGGCGTCGGATGGACCGAAACATGACACCCCAGAGGGGTTCTACTGGGTGAGCATGGGGGCCATTCAATGGTACCAATATCCTTCATCCTCCAGGAACTGCCTGCATACTCTGTTCTGCTATGCAGAGCCATACAAAGCAGCATGCTGGAGCTGACAGGGGAGAGAACTGTATTGTTTACATACAGGTCTCTACCCCCCGTCGGTAATACTCGGCGATCACCTGGTGCTGGCGAGTAATCACTGACCGGGACCCGGTAATTGATAGCCGAGCACGAAAATGGCGGCGCAGGTAGGGCGTGAAAATTATAGCGTTTACAAATATACTGGAATTTTTCCTTTTATACTAGTAATGGCAGCGTTCAGCGACTTATAGCGGGACTGCGGCGTGCACTCTGACACTGCTGGGAACTGACTTGGTGTCACTGACTTGGTGTCACTGACACCAATACAGTGATCAGTGCTAATAAAAAGCACTGACACTGTACCAATGGCACTGGGCAGGAAGGGGTTACATCTGGGGCGATCAAAGGGTTACCTGTGTGCTGTTTCACATTATGTGCTGTGCGTGTGCTTCACTGTAAGCACACTGCTTTGTATGGCTCTGCTATGCTTTGTATGGCTCTGCTATGTTATGCAGAGCCATACAAAGCAGTGTGCAGGAGCTAACAGGGGAGAGAACTGTACTGTTTACATACAGTTCTCTCCCCCTCTTCGGTAATACTTGGCGATCGCTGGGTGCCGGCAGGGAATCACTGGCTGGTATCCAGTGATTGACAACCGAGGCTGCAAATATAAGTAATTTTGCGCACCCGTGCCGCCCTGTAGCAGTATTTATTATTATTATTATTATTATACAGTATTTATAAAGCGGCAATAGTTCGCTCAGCGCTGTACTGTATTTGTTTCTATTTGTAATAATGACACTGGGCAGGAAGGGGTTAACATGTGGAGCGATCAAAGGGTTGACTGTGTGCTGTTTCACATTATGTGCTGTGTGTGCGCCTCACTGTAAGCACACTGCTTTGTATGGCTGTGCTATGCAGAGCCATACAAAGCAGTGTGCCGGAGCTGGCAGGGGAGAGAACTGTTTTGTTTACATACAGTTCTCTCCCCCCGTCGGTAATATTCGGCGATCACCGGGTGCCGGTAAGTAATCACCGGTTGTGATTGACAACCGAGGCCGCGAATGGTGGCGTGGATAGGGCGCTCGCGCGCACCCCCTACCCGGAACTGCAATACTCGTCGATCACCGGGTGCCGGCGGGAAATCACTGGCTGAGACCTGGTAATTGACAACCAAGGCCGCGAATATACGTGGTTTTGCACGCCCGTGCTGCCCTGTACCTGATATAGGGCGAACGGGAAGCGATTAATATGTGTTCGGTTTTAAAGGGATGAGGAGGCAACCCTACTCGCATCGCACGCGTCCTTCACACAAGGCGCACTAAGGTTCAGTACGAAGTGCGGGGAATTGAATGCCATAACCGTGTCTACGGTGGAATCCCACTCATCCCATCATGACAGGTCCAGGAGGTGCAGTGCCGTCTGGAGGACGAGATTGACGAGGTGCTGACAGCTAATATGTGGTATGTGCCATGGCTGTAATATGAGGCTGAGCCCAGACACAATCACCCAACACAGACCGGTCCTGCCCTAACAGATCCCCCCCCCCCCCCCGGTCTCTGTTGTATGTCATCTGTACATGTGAACATTCACCTACGCCGATCACCTGAGTTTTTCTCTTTTAGTACAACAACATGCTTTGTGTAGGAAGCCTTACAGTGCAAAAGGCGACTGTCACCTTCCGTCAGGGGCGGACTGACCATTTGGAAACTCGGGCACTGCCCGAGGGCCCAGGGTCAGTAGGGGGCCCCATGAGATGCCCCTGGCAGGGGCGGACTGACCATTTGGAAACTCGGGCACTGCCCGAGGGCCCAGGGTCAGTAGGAGGCCCCATGAGATGCCCCTGGCAGGGGCGGACTGACCATTTGGAAACTCGGGCACTGCCCGAGGGCCCGGGGTCCCCATGAGATGCCCCTGGTACCTTTTTCATAGGCTTTTTTGAGTTTGAGCAAGGACACAGGGGCCCCATGATCTCCTATTGCCCGGGGGCCCCATGAGTTGTCAGTCCGCCCCTGTCTCCCGTCACTCAAACTGATCTCTGCGACTCGATTATGTAACTGAAATGTCTGCATGTATGGATCAGGTTTCTGGATCTGTTCCGTATTGACGCCGGGATAGAAGGTGGCCGCATTCCGCCTTGCGGCACTGGGGTCCCCAGTTGATATGCGGGTAGGTGCAGTATATACAGTTGCCCCTACTGTACCGAACCCGGCCCCCATCAGTTCAAAAGGGGGGCCGGATGTACTGCCTTATTGCCACGGCTTTTTTTCAGCAGGAACGCGGGGGGGGGGGGCGCAGCTCCAGCACTGAATGTTTGTAATGGCAAGGGTTGCTGGAGAGTCTATTGCTGCTGGCTGCTGGGGGTTAGGTTGGAAGGGGATCTATTGTTGCTAGTGGGGAGTCTTATGTTGTTGGAGGGGGGTCAATTGTTGCTGAAAGGGATCTACTTTTGAGAAAGGAGTGTATTGTTGCTGGCTGCTGGGAGATCTATTGTTTCTAGCGGGGTCTATTGCTGCTGGCTACTGGGGGATCTATTGTTGCAGGGGGATATATTGTTGCTAGTGGAGAATCTTATGTGGTTGAGGGGGGGTCAATTATTGCTGGGAGGGATCTACTTTTGAGAAAGGAGTGTATTGTTGCTGACTGCTGTGAGATCTATTGTTTCTAGCGGGGGTCTATTGCTGCTGGCTACAGGGGGATATGTTGTTGCAGGGGGATCTATTGTTGCCAGATGGGGATATATTGTTGCTAGTGGAGAGTCTTATGTTGTTGAGGGGGGGTCAATTGTTGCTGGGAGGGATCTACTTTTGAGAAGGGAGTGTATTGTTGCTGGCTGCTGGGAGATATATTGTTGCTAGCGGGGGTCTATTGCTGCTGGCTACTGGGGGATCTATTGTTGCAGGGGGATATTTTGTTGCTAGTGGGGATTCTTATGTTGTTGGGGGGGGGGTCAATTATTGCTGAAAGGGATCTACTTTTGTGGAAGGAGTGTATTGTTGCTCACTGCTGGGAATTCAGTTGTTAGTAGGGGTCTATTGTTGCTGGCTACTGGGGGATCTATTGTTGCTGAAAGGGATCTACCTTTGAGAAAGGAGTCTATTGTTGCTGGCTGCTGGGAGATCTATTGTTGCTAATGGGGAGACTTAAGTTGTTGGGGGGGGTCAATTGTTGCTGAAAGGGATCTACTTTTGAGGAAGGAGTCTATTGTTGCTGGCTGCTGGGAGATCTATTGTTGCTAGCGAGGGTCTATTGTTGTTGGCTTCAGGGGGATCTATTGTTGCTGGAAGGGGATATATTGTTGCTAGAGGGGAGACTTAGACCTCGTTCACACTCGACTGTGTTACCAACTCTTGCCAAATGCCCCTATAGCGTTTGGCAAGCGTTGGTCAGGCGTTTGCGGAGCGTTTTTTTTAACGCTCGGCAAACGCTCGGCAAACGCTGCATGCGCGGTTCAGCGACGGTTGCTAGGCATTTGCCGAGCGTTAAAAACGCCCCACAAACGCCTATAATGAAGTTTGAATGGTATTACCGCTCCGCAAACGCCCCGCAACCGCACCATAGGCTAGAATAGGAGGCGTCAACGCCTCCTGACTCGACCAGAGGTGTCCGTTTTGCCGCGCCGCGACGCTACTGCCCCCGTTAGAACAGCACCATGTGCTGCAACAGGCAGAATTGTCTGAGGCATTTGGGAAGCGGTAAAAACGCTTCCCAAACGCCTTTCTGCCGCTTGAAAACAAGGCTAGTGTGAACGTAGCCTTATGTTGTTGGGGGGGGGGGTCAATTGTTGCTGAAAGGGATCTACTTTTGAGGGAGGAGTCTATTGTTGCTGGCTGCTGGGAGATCTATTGTTGCTAGTGAGGGTCTATTGTTGCTGGCTTCTGGGGGATCTATTGTTGCTAGTGGGGAGACTTATGTTGTTGGGGGGGGTCAATTGTTGCTGAAAGGGATCTACTTTTGAGGGAGGAGTCTATTGTTGCTGGCTGCTGGGAGATCTATTGTTGCTAGTGAGGGTCTATTGTTGCTGGCTTCTGGGGGATCTATTGTTGCTAGTGGGGAGACTTATGTTGTTGGGGGGGGTCAATTGTTGCTGATGGGGATCTACTTTTGAGGAAGGAGTCTATTGTTGCTGGCTGCTGGGAGATCTATTGTTGCAGGGGGATATTTTATTGTGAAGGGGTCTATTGTATCTGATGTGGAGCTGTTGTTTTTGGGGGGATCTATTGCTGCTGGGGGGGGGCTATTTTGTTGCTGCCTGCATGGGATCTAATTTACTGCATTTCTTTTTATTAACAAATTCCATAAAAATTAATTAGCCAAAGGGGGCAGTACTGGGAGGTGAGTAGGGGGTGGAAACAAGGGATGGAGGTAGGTAGGGGTCGCAGACCAAGGGTGACTCAGAAGGGGGGAGTACCTGCAGAAGCCCTGTATTGTATTGTAATTGTACCGTCTGCCCTCGCTGTTGTAAAGCGCTGCGCAAACTGTTGGCGCCATATAAATCCTGTATAATAATGATAATATCTCCCTTGCTTTCCTGAATGAACACAGTGAGCGATCGGTACCAATCACACCTGTGTCCATTCATCACTGAAAGCAAAAATGTTTTTCTACCATGCAGTGGGGCTGTGTCCGCACTGCTTGGGTTAACTGCTCTTTTTTTTGTCTAGGGGTGATAAGATCCTCCGAGTTCAAGACCGGTCCTTGCCATTTCTGCCCCCCCTTGCATGCAAGCGGTCTTGTGAATGGACTGTTCGGGAGTTCTGCTTAAAACATAGGAAGCTGGGGGGCACTGCATGGATTAACTGCTCTTTTTTTTTTTTGTCTAGGGGTGAAAGATCTTCTGAGCGGAAGACCGGCCATTTCTGCCCCCTTGCATGCAAGCGGTCTTGTGAATGGACTGCTCCTGACGTCATCACGCCCACAGACTGGATCCAGAAGTGAGGACAGTAGGAACAGTCCACCATGGGTCATGGGGGAGCGCTGTTTTTGGGAGGTTCAAATAATTGGGTAAGTATAGCCTTTCAGGTCCCCCCTGGACAGAACATGCATTTGCCCCATGCAACGCAGGCACAGCCCCACTGCATGGGACAAAAAATAAAAATTACCTGGAGTTCTGCTTAAAACATAGGAAACTGGGGGGGGGGGGCACTGCATGGGTTAACTGCTTTTTTTTTTGTCTAGGGGTGATAAAATTTTCTGAGTGCAAGACCGTTCCAGGCCACTTCTGTCCCCCCCTGCACGCCAGTGGTCTTGTGATTGGACTGTTCCTGACGTCATCACGCCCATAGACCGGCTCCAGACATGAAGACAGCAGAAACATTCCACCACTGGTCCTGGGGGAGTGCTGTTTTTGGGAGGTTTGAAGGATCGGGTAAATATAGCCTTTCAGGCCCCCCCTGGACAGAATGAGCAGTTACCCAATGCAGAGCAGACACAGCCCCACTGCATGGGACAACATTTTTTTTTACCCGGAGTTCTGCATAGGAAACTGTGTGTGTGGAGGAGGGGGCACTGCATGGGTTAACTGCTTTTTTTTGTCTAGGGGTGATAAGATTTTCTGAGCACAAGACCGTTCCAGGCAGCTTCTGCCCCCTGCACGCTTGCAGACTTGTGAATGGACTGTTCCTAACGTCATCATGCCCAGCTCCAGACGTGAGGACAGCAGGAGCAGTCCACCGTTGGATGTGGGGGAGCACTGTTTTTGGGAGGTTTGAAGGACTGGGTAAGTATAGCCTTCCGGGGTCCCCCTAGACAGAATGAGCAGTTACTTCATGCAGCAAAGACCCAGCCCCACGGCATGGGACAATTTTTGTTTTTACCCGGAGTTCTGCTTGAAGCATAGGAAACTGTGTGTGTGGGGGGGGGGGGGGCACTGCATGGGACAAAAAAATATTTCCCCAGAGTTCTGCTTGAAGCATAAGAAACTGTGTGTAGGGGGGGGGGGGCACTGCATGGGACAAAAAAATATTTCCCCCGAGTTCTGCTTGAAGCATAGGAAACTGTGTGTGTGGGGGGGGGGGGCACTGCATGGGACAAAAAAATATTTCCCCGGAGTTCTGCTTGAAGCATAAGAAACTGTGTGTGTGTGTGGGGGGGGGGGGGGCACTGCATGGGACAAAAAAATATTTCCCCCGAGTTCTGCTTGAAATTTAGGAAACTGTGTATGTGTGTGTGTGTGGGGGGGGGGGGTTACTAAATGCCTTCCACCCCCCCCCCCCGCCTCCTTGACAAAACAAGCAGTAGTAGTTACTGTTACCATCAGGGGCGGACTGACCATTTGGAAACTCAGGCACTGCCCGAGGGCCCGGGGTCAGTAGGGGGCCCCATGAGATGCCCCTGGTACCTTTTTCGTAGGCTTGTTTGAGTTTGGGCGAGGACACAGGGGCCCCATGATCCCCTATTGCCCGTAGGACCCATGAGTTGTTAGTCCGCCCCTTGTTACTATGCTTCAGTTTGTGAATGAACAAGAAACCTCAGAGAGCTTCCCTTTCATTCACTGTCCAGTGCAGCTGAGGCTGCAGAGAAAAAGGCTGAGGAGTCTCTGTCCTCAGTCCCGTTCTCAGACTCGAATGTGAGCCATCAGGGGACCGGAATGGCTGCGTCCGTGCCGCCATGCGTCCCATCAGACTAAAAGGGGATGCCGGCATGGGGATGCACGCGGCACCTGTGCAGGTAAAAGATGGCCCCCTACAGGGTACGGAGCAAAGTGCCTCATTTAGGCAGGGCCTAAGCTGCAATATGTGACATTTTTGGTTTTGGGTTGAATATCGCTTTAAGGAAGCTGCTCCTACACCAACAAGCAGATATTCTGCTTTAAGAATTAATAATACAGCAAAACACATAACCACCTAATAAAATGGAACAATCCTCATTGACTGCCGTCTCCACATCCAGCAGATTTTCATTACACAGATCTTCCAGGAATACTAGTCCTATTGTTTTCCTCGCCGAACGCCCCGTCCAATAAACACAACGCTACATTATAATTTATAGAATCGTAATAATCATTTATAAACTGGCAACTTTTCATGTCCTAAACACATCGTTGTTGTGCTGATGTAGCATTTATAGGAAAGTAAAACGACTCGACTTTGTTTCTCCTCGAATCCATTGGCATGGCGGTTAAAGTGGTTGTAAGCCTCGGACATGAAATATGAACAAAGAATATCCCTCTATAACCGGGCTCTCCACACTTTCTAAACATAGGGCCACTACACCGACCTTCAGAGGATCTTGGCGTCAATGGGAGTAAACAATGCCCCATTATTGGTATCAAGGGAAGGTAAAGAGCCCCATCGTTGGTGTCATTTCATGACATAGTGCCCCATCATTGGTGTCATTTCATGACAAAGTGCCCCATCATTGGTGTCATTTCATGACATAGTGCCCCATCATTGGTGTCAGTGGGAGGAATAGTGCCCCATCATTGGTGTCAGTGGGAGGAATAGTGCCCCATCATTGGTATCAGTGGGAGGAATAGTGCCCCATCATTGGTATCAGTGGGAGGAATAGTGCCCCATCATTGGTATCAGTGGGAGGAATAGTGCCCCATCATTGGTATCAGTGGGAGGAATAGTGCCCCATCATTGGTGTCAGTGGGAGGAATAGTGCCCCATCATTGGTATCAGTGGGAGGAATAGTGCCCCATCATTGGTGTCAGTGGGAGGAATAGTGCCCCATCATTGGTATCAGTGGGAGGAATAGTGCCCCATCATTGGTATCAGTGGGAGGAATAGTGCCCCATCATTGGTGTCAGTGGGAGGAATAGTGCCCCATCATTGGTGTCAGTGGGAGGAATAGTGCCCCATCATTGGTATCAGTGGGAGGAATAGTGCCCCATCATTGGTGTCAGTGGGAGGAATAGTGCCCCATCATTGGTGTCAGTGGGAGGAATAGTGCCCCATCATTGGTATCAGTGGGAGGAATAGTGCCCCATCATTGGTATCAGTGGGAGGAATAGTGCCCCATCATTGGTGTCAGTGGGAGGAATAGTGCCCCATCATTGGTATCAGTGGGGGGAATAGTGCCCCATCATTGGTGTCAGTGGGAGGAATAGTGCCCCATCATTGGTAATTCACAGCCTCATCTGTTACTATATGAAGAAAGGGGGGGAAGTAGTGTCCCTTCCCTCCAATCAGCTCTCAGAACTCTCCTCACTGAGCTCTGCAGTGTGTGATTTCAGCTCTCTGCCCCCCTGCTTTCTGACATCTCAGACAAGCTTTATAAATTCCAGATTTTGAATGGATGTAGAGAAGAGTGTAGATAAACAGGTACAACATATGTAGGAGGATTGGTTTCATCTCTGTGTATCACCTGAGGCCGGTCACTTCACTGGGGATATGGAAGGGTCTAGTAGATATCAAATAGTTAAAATGAGGAGCCCTCGTGTTTGTCACTCCTGGGGGGGCCCTCATGTTTGTCACTCCAGGGGGGCCTGGCAACTTTCCCCACCAGAGATAAGTGGATGGTGGGTGTTCCAGTGTGATCACATCTAGTGAGATGTGAAATGTCAAGCAGACAGGCTGGTCTGAGCTCCTGGACTGACGACAGACACGGCACCAGACTAGTTGAACGACATATTCCGAATAACGTTCTGCACATTCCAAGACGACATGTTTTTGCTGCAGGCGAATGTGACCGTTCCTTCCGTACGCCTGCGCCTGTGTTATATATTCACTGGAGCGCCAAGCTATTTCTGGCGCGTTTTGTTTGCATTTCAAAATCAGTATTTGTTGCTAGAAAATGTCTTAGAGCGCCCAAACATTATGTAGTTTTAGAGCAGTGGTCTCCAAACTGCGGCCCGGGGGACGGATGTGGCCCTTTTGCTTGCCTGTATCTGGCCCTCGGGGCACTTTTCCTCCCACTAATAGGAGACACTATTCCTTTCCTCCCACCGACAATGGGGCACTATTTCTGCTAGTGACACCAACCATGGGGAACTTTTCCTCTCACTGACACCAACAATAGGACACTATTCCTCCCCCTGATACCAATGATGGGGCACTATTCCTCCCCCTGATACCAATGATGGGGCACTATTCCTCCCACTGACACCAATGATGGGACACTATTCCTCCCACTGACAACGATGATGGGGCACTATTCCTCCCACTGACACCAATGGTGGGGCACTATTCCTTCCACTGATACCAATGATGGGGCACTATTCCTTCCACTGATACCAATGATGGGGCACTATTCCTCCCACTGACACCAATGATGGGGCACTATTCCTCCCACTGACACCAATGATGGGGCACTATTCCTCCCACTGACACCAACAATAGGACACTATTCCTCCCCCTGATACCAATGATGGGGCACTATTCCTCCCACTGACACCAATGATGGGACACTATTCCTCCCACTGACAACGATGATGGGGCACTATTCCTCCCACTGACACCAATGGTGGGGCACTATTCCTTCCACTGATACCAATGATGGGGCACTATTCCTTCCACTGATACCAATGATGGGGCACTATTCCTCCCACTGACACCAATGATGGGGCACTATTCCTCCCACTGACACCAATGATGGGGCACTATTCCTTCCACTGATACCAATGATGGGGCACTATTCCTCCCACTGACACCAATGATGGGGCACTATTCCTCCCACTGACACCAATGATGGGGCACTATTCCTCCCGCTGACACCAATGATGGAGCACTATTCCTCCCACTGATACCAATGATGGGACACTATTCCTCCCACTGATACCAATGATGGGGCACCTCACTTCTGAACTCTGCACTCTATACATAACACACCTCTGAACTCTGCGCTCCACGTAGTATACTCCTGAACTCTGCACGTAACACACTCCTGAACTCTGCACTCTGCACGTAACACACTCCTGAACTCTGCACTCTGTACGTAACACACTCCTGAAACCTGAACTCTGTACGTAACACACTCATGAACCCTGCACTCTGTATGTAACACACTCCTGAACCCTGCACTCTGTATGTAACACACTCCTGAACCCTGCACTCTGTATGTAACACACTCCTGAACCCTGCATTCTGTACGTAACACACTACTGAATCCTGCACTCTGTATATAACACACTCATGAACCCTGCACTCTGTACGTAACACACTCTTGAACCCTGCACTCTGTATGTAACACACTTCTGAACTCTGCACTCTGTATGTAACATATTCCTGAAGTCTGCACACTGTACATAGTGTACCCCTGAACTCTGCACTCTGTACGTAACATACTCCTGAACTCTGCACTCTGTACGTAACACACCTCTGAACTATGCACTCCACGTAGTGTACTTTTGAACTCTGCACTCTGTACTAAGGTACTTCAGAACTTTGTACTCTGTACGTAGCAGACTCCTGAACTCTGCACTCTGTACGTAGCACACTCCTGAACTCTGCACTCTGTACGTAGCACACTCCTGAACCCTGCACTCTGTACGTAGCACACTCCTGAATTCTGCACTCTGTACGTAGCACACTCCTGAACTCTGCACTCTGTACGTAGCACACTCCTGAACTCTGCACTCTGTACGTAGCACACTCCTGAACTCTGCACTCTGTACGTAGCACACTCCTGAACTCTGCACTCTGTACGTAGTGTACTCCTGAACTCTGCAATCTGTACGTAGCACACTCCTGAACTTTGTACTCTGTACGTAGCGTACTCCTGAACTTTGCTCTCTGTATGTAGCATACTCCTGAACTCTGCACTCTGTACTAACGCACTACTGAACCCTGAACTCTGTACGCAGCATACTCCTGAACTCTGCACCCTGTACGTAGCACACTCCTGAACTCTGCAATCTGTACGTAGCGTACTCCTGAACTTTGTACTCTGTACGTAGCGTACTCCTGAACTTTGCTCTCTGTATGTAGCATACTCCTGAACTCTGCACTAACGCACTACTGAACCCTGAACTCTGTACGCAGCATACTCCTGAACTCTGCACCCTGTACGTAGCGTACTCCTGAACTTTGTACTCTGTACGTAGCGTACTCCTGAACTCTGCACTAACACACTCCTGAACTTTGCACTCTGTATGTAGCATACTGCTGAACTCTTCACTCTGTACTAATGTACTCCTGAACTCTGCACTCTGTACTAACGTACTCCTGAACTCTGCACTCTGTATGTAGCATACTGCTGAACTCTTCACTCTGCACTAACGCACTACTGAACCCTGAACTCTGTACGCAGCATACTCCTGAACTCTGCACTAACGCACTACTGAACCCTGAACTCTGTACGCAGCATACTCCTGAACTCTGCACCCTGTACGTAGCATACTCCTGAACTCTGCACTAACGCACTACTGAACCCTGAACTCTGTACGCAGCATACTCCTGAACTCTGCACCCTGTACGCAGCATACTCCTGAACTCTGCACTAACGCACTACTGAACCCTGAACTCTGTACGCAGCATACTCCTGAACTCTGCACCCTGTACGTAGCACACTCCTGAACTCTGCACTAACGCACTCCTGAACTTTTCCCTCTGTACATAGCGCAGTAGTTCTGTAGTCATTACTATACCCAAAGTTCACTTACTGAGCATGTCCTCCTGAGAAGTGTTGAGCTCAGAAAGTGCTGACAGCATGTTAAATCTGTTAAATGTGCCGCCGCTAACCCACAACCCCACTGTGCAGCAAGCCAAGTGAATCATAACGGGCACACGCAGCAGAAATAGCTGCCATGCTTCTGTATACTGGCGCACACACACTACTGAAGGTCTGTCGAGATTGCTTTAACGCTTTCTGTTTATTTATTTTTTTTCCACGGAATTTTGGCAGCTGGAGTCTGCTATTTCCAAGCAGACTGGAAGATTTGCATTTAGAGAGAGGAAAAGTATAGCAGGATCGCACTTCAGCACTATTACACAGTCTGCACACATTGATAAGGAAGATTACATGAAAGTGTGTATGTGTGTAACTTTGACCGTGGATGCCCTTCAAAGCACAGCTATCAACATATTTTTCTACTTGTTCTATCCTTGTCAAAGGACCATACTAGAGCGTACTCACACTAGGCAATCCATACCATGGCCGAGTGTGTTTGACCCCCAAAGTTGATTGCTCCAAATCGTGCTCTGGGACCGTTCAACCTACTAAACCCTGGTCCACTTGAAGAAGGTGGTTTGGGTATGGTCTAGACTCGGGCACGGTACAGTTGTGTTCAAAATAATAGCAGTGTGTTGAAAAAAGTGAATAAAGCTGAAAATCCTTCTAATAGCTTTTATTTCCATCCACACAAATGCATTGGGAACACGACACATTCTATTCCAAATCACAACATGAAGAAAAATACATCAAATTTGTGTTGTTCCTCTAAAAAAATTGAAGAAAAGTGAATATTAGACGGTTCAAAAAAATGGCCGTGTTTGTATTCTTCTTTACAAACTCAAACATTCACTATATAAACTGAGAAATGTTTGAAGATTTTGCTTTCCTTTGAATGACTTCATGAATATTTGGTTGTAGTCGCACTGTTTCTGAGAACTGCTGTACATCTGTGTTGCATGGAGTCCCCCAACTTCTGGCCCCTGTGATCAGGTATTCCAGCCCAGGATGATTGGACCACATTCCACAGTTCTTCTCTATTTCTTGGTTTTGCCGCAGAAACGGCATTTTTGATGTCACCCCACAAGTTTTCTATTGGATGAAGATCCGGGGATTGGGCTGGCCACTCCATAACGTCCATCTTGTTGGTCTGGAACCAAGATGTTGCCCGTTTACTGGTGTGTTTGGGGTCGTTGTCTTGTTGGAACACCCATTTCAAGGGCATTTCCTCTTCAGCATAAGGCAGCATGACCTCTTCAAGTATTCTGATGTATTCAAACTGATCCATGATCCCTGGTATGCGATAAATAGGCCCAACACCGTAGTATGAGAAACATCCCCATATCATGATGCTTGCACCACCATGCTTCACTGTCCTCACAGTGTACTGTGGCTTGAATTCAGTGTTTGGGGGTCGTCTGACAAACTGTCTCCGCCCACTAGACCCAAAAAGAACAATCTTACTTTCATCAGTCCACAAAATGGTGCGCCATTTCTCTTTAGGCCGGTCAATGTGCTCTTTGGCAGATTGTAACCTCTTCAGCACATGTCTTTTTCCCAACAGTGGGACTTTGCGGGGGCTTCTTGCAGATAGCTTGGCTTCACATAGGCAAATGCTTTAAAATGGCAACCAAAACCTGAAAGACGTGGAAGTGAAAAACTACCATTGGAATGGATAGAATAGCCAAAATGGCAAGGACTCAGCCAACAATCAGCTTCAGGAAGATCAAAGAAGGTGTGACGTTCCCTGTGAGGACTGTTACAGACCCTACCAACAACATAATTGCGTGCAATTAACAAAAAACATATGTGCTGAGAGCGCACACCCTGCGCGCTCCCAGCACACATGTCCGGTACTCACGGAAAGGTCCCGATCTGATCTTTCGATCGGGACCTTTCCCGATCCTGTGACCGCCGTGATCACGTGTCACATCGGTCACATGATCCCTAAACCCCGCCTTCTGAAACTCTTAAAGGGCCAGGAGGCGCCGGCGGGAAGGGGTTAAAGTGGTTCTGAAGCCTTAAGGTTTTTCTTTATCTTAATGCATTCTATGCATTAAGGTAAAAATATTCTGTTGCAGAGCATCCACCACTCACCCCGAATATACCTACCTGAGCCCAATCCCGAACCAGTGCTGTGCACAAGAGCTACGGCTCTCCCGACTCTATCCCTCCTCACTGGGCAGACTGAGAGCAACCATTGGCTCCTGCTTCCGTCAATCAAATCCAACCACGAGGGAGGGAGCCTTGCTCTTGGTGTCAATAGACTCAGACAGGGAGGCTCAGGAGCAAGCTTGCAGGAGTGCCCAGAGGCGGACTGACAACTCATGGGGTCCCCGGGCAATAGGGGATCATGGGACCCCTGTGTCCTTGCCCAAACTCAAAAAAGGTTATGAAAAAGGTACCAGGGGCATTTCATGGGGCCCCCTACTGACCCCGGGCCCTCGAGTTTCCAAATGGTCAGTCCGCCCCCGGGAGTGCCCCGTAGAAAGTGGGAGCCAGGAGCGCTGGGGCTGCTCGGTGCAAAACCATGACAAAGAGCAGGAAAGTATAAAAAAATGAAGCTTTCATCTCACTTTAAATAAAACACGGGAGTAATGAGAACATTAAAACGAGACAAGCCTGATAATCGACAGCACATTACTGCCAATGTCAAGGACAAATTATCGTGATAATAACGCGTGTTCGGGTCAAAGTGTAAAAAATGTGCCGTAATAAACAACAGATTATCTAATAACAGATTATCTAATAACAACACCAAACAGAATCTTCTGCATAGCAACCCGAACTCCAAAAATACAACAGATTCCAAATCGTGGCAATACATGTGCCACGTGTCTAGGTGCCATTCATCTTGTATGGCAACCCAAACGCGGAAAGATTTTGTCACAATTGTCGCATGAAAAAACACCCAAAAATTGAGGCAAAACAGATGTCAATGCAAGTTGCAATGAAGTCGCACAAAAATAGCGCGGGGGCCTTTTTCAACGTCTTTGTGCGCAACTTCGGTGCGACTTCATTGTGGTTTGCCGACACTCTGTGCAACTTCATTTAACAGATGTCAATGCAAGTTGCAATGAAGTCGCACAAAAATAGTGCGGGAGTCTTTTTCAATGTCTTTGTGCGCAACTTCGGTGCGACTTCATTGTGGTTTGCTGACACTGCAAATTAATTTAACAGATGTCAATGGAAGCTGCAATGAAGTCGCACAAAAATAGCGCGGGAGCCTTTTTCAACGTCTTTGTGCGCAACTTTGGTGCAACTTCATAGTGGTTTGCCGACACTCTGTGCAACTTCATTTAACAGATGTCAATGCAAGTTGCAATGAAGTCGCACAAAAATAGTGCGGGGGCCTTTTTCAACGTCTTTGTGCGCAACTTCGGTGCGACTTCATTGTGGTTTGTTAAATGAAGTTGCACAGAGTGTCGGCAAACCACAATGAAGTCGTACCGAAGTTGCGCACAAAGACGTTGAAAAAGACTCCCGCACTATTTTTGTGCGACTTCATTGCAACTTGCATTGACATCTGTTAAATGAAGTTGCACAGAGTGTCGGCAGATGTCAATGCAAGTTTCAATGAAGTCGCACAAAAATAGTGCGGGAGCCTTTTTCAACGTCTTTGTGCTCAACTTCGGTGCGACTTCATAGTGGTTTGCCGACGCTCTGTGCAACTTCATTTAACAGATGTCAATGCAAGTTGCAATGAAGTCGCACAAAAATAGTGCGGGAGTCTTTTTCAATGTCTTTGTGCGCAACTTCGGTGCGACTTCATTGTGGTTTGCCAACGCTCTGTGTAAATTAATTTAACAGATGTCAATGCAAGCTGCAATGAAGTCGCACAAAAATAGCGCGGGAGCCTTTTTCAACGTCTTTGTGCGCAACTTCAGTGCAACCTCATTGTGGTTTGCCGACACTGCAAATTCATTTAACAGATGTCAATGCAAGTTGCAATGAAGTCACACAGAAATAGTGCGGGAACCTTTTTCAACGTCTTTGTGCGCAACTTCGGTGCGACTTCATTGTGGTTTGCCGACACTCTGTGCAACTTCATTTAACAGATGTCAATGCAAGTTGCAATGAAGTCGCTCCACCCCGTGCTACTTATGTGACCGAGCCCCTAAGCAAGCCATAGATAATTCGATTTTCTTTCCTGCCAAAGAGGGTGGAAGGAAATAAAATCGTTCGATTCCAATCAGTGTTGACGGGGGGATGCCTCCCGCAGCACTATAGTATTCTGGTGGTGGACCGGTCTACTCGGCCAGCAGAATACATTGATTACTGCTAGCAGCTATAGCCACGGCAAGTAAACACATGCTAAAAATGCAACACGCTGGGTAATTGATGGATCGATTTGGGTACAATCAGCCTGCCCGTAGAGAGATCCAGTCTGGGCAGGACCCTGCTGAGATTCGACCCATCTATGGCCAGCTTTACTCTGCTTCAGTGCTGCGGCCCCCATCAGAATCTTTAGCATTTGACACTTCCTAGAGTGTCGAATGCTTGTGCCGCCAGCCTTGCACCATGGTTTCATCCTCCAACCTACATCACTTCATGGCACCGAATGCGAGGATGGAACTAAAGGGGGACACAGACATTCGACACTCCCAAACGAGTCGAACGCTGAAGATTCAGACAGAGACCATAGCACCGAAACAAAGTAAGGAGATGACATGAGTTTTCCTGTGTCTTCTTTTGCAGGGAACAACTTTGACCATTAGTGTATTCGGGTTTTGTGCTGCCCTAGGCAACACAAAATTCGTCTTCCCCCACGGACACCGATAAACACAACCCCCCCTTCCCCCTCCTAAAATTGACCCCCCCCGGCGATACAGAGACACTCATCTTCACAGCTCCGGACATCTCGGGGAACAAGAGTTGGGCTCTACATACACCATCAAGCAGCCCGCAGCCTCTCTTAGCTCCCACCTTGGTTCCCATGATGTACATGTCCCTTCTTTCATCCCTTCTTCTGAGGGGAGGTGCTGCCCCCCTGAAAAATATCGCCCTAGGCAGGTGCCTTGTTTGCCTTTTGGTAAATACGCCCCTGGCTTTGGCCAAATGTTTCGGTCCATTTAAGATTTCCAATACATACGTAGCAGGCCAGACAGCATCCTCGAAAAGGTTCCGTCTTGTTGTTCTAAGCAAAAACCAACTGAATCCCATGAGCTCCAGACATCTCTGGGAACAAGAGTTGGGCTCTACATACACCATCAAGCAGCCCGCAGCCTCTCATAGATCCCACCTTGGTCCCTTTTTTCATCCCGTCTTTCATCCCTTCTTCTGAGGGGAGGTGCTGCCCCCCTGAAAAATGTCGCCCTAGGCAAGTGCCTTGTTTGCCTTGTGGTAAATACGCCCCTGGCTTTGGCCAAATGTTTCGGTCCATTTAAGATTTCCAATACATACGTAGCAGGCCAGACAGCATCCTCGAAAAGGTTCCGTCTTGTTGTTCTAAGCAAAAACCAACTGAATCCCATGTCGTGTAATGTGACCTGTCATTCCATGGGCCACGTTACACCATGTCTTGATCTGTCTGAACTTGTCTTTACAAGTTCACTGACACCTGCTGTTTGGACATGAGAATGTAACCGTTTCCATCCATTTCAAGGCCACCAGTCATTAAACAATGGTGTGGGTTAATGGGAATGTGCAGACTTTTCTGCTTTTCAATTGTTTTTAAGGCCTGGTTCACACCTATGTGCTTTTTAGTGCTGTTTGCAGTTCGCAGAAACACACTTCAGTCCAGTTAGCATGGCTTCCTTTGGGACAAGTTCACATCTATGCATTTATGTTTTTAGAAAGGGTCAGGGACTTTTTTTCCTGCAGTAGATTGCAACACGCATAGGTGTGAACCAGGCCTTAGAGAAACAAATGAGAAAAATCAGATTGATTTTAATTTTCTTCTCAATATCTGGTAACATTCTTTATTAGCCCTGGTTCACATATACTATATTGCCAAAAGTATTGACCCCGCCCTCCCAATCATGTGATTCAGGTGTTCCAATCCCCTCCCAATCATGTGATTCAGGTGTTCCAATCCCCTCCCAATCATGTGATTCAGGTGTTCCAATCCCCTCCCAATCATGTGATTCAGGTGTTCCAATCCCCTCCCAATAATGTGATTCAGGTGTTCCAATCCCCTCCCAATCATGTGATTCAGGTGTTCCAATCCCCTCCCAATTATGTGATTCAGGTGTTCCAATCCCCTCCCAATCATGTGATTCAGGTGTTCCAATCCCCTCCCAATCATGTGATTCAGGTGTTCCAATCCCCTCCCAATCATGTGATTCGGGTGTTCCAATCCCCTCCATGGACACAGGTGGATACAATCAAGCCCCTAGACATGCAGACGGCTTCTACAAACATTGGTGAAAGAATGGGTCGCTCTCAGGAGCTCAGTGACTCCAAGCGTGGTCCCGTGATAGGTGGTCACCTGTGCAATAAGTCCATCCGTGACATTTCCTGGCTACTAAATATTCCACGACCAACTGTTAGTGGGATTATAACAAAGTGGAAGCAACTGGGAACAACAGCCACTCAGCCACCAAGTGGTAGGCCACGTCACATGACAGGGCGGGGTCAGTGCATGCTGAAGCACACAGTGCGCAGAAGTCACCAACTGTCTGCAGAGTCAATAGCTAAAGACCTCCAAACTTGGTGTGGCCTTCAGATGAGCCCAACAACAGTGCGCAGAGAGCTTCATGGAATGGGTTTCCATGGCCGAGCAGCTGCATCCAACCCTTCCATCACCAAGTGCAATGCAAAGCGTTGGATGCTGTGGTGTAAAGCACGCTGCCACTGGACTCTAGAGTAGTGGAGATGTGTTCGCTGGAGGGACCAATCATGCTTCTCTGTCTGGCAATCTGATGGCCGTGTCTGGGTTTGGCGGTGGCCAGGAGAACAGTACTTGGCTGACTGCATTGTGCAAAGTGTAAAGCTTGGTGGAGGGGGGATTATGATGGTTGTTTTTCAGGGGTTGGGCTTGGCCCCCTAGTTCCAGTGAAGGGAACTCTTAAGGCGAAATTTTGGACAGTTTCATGCATCCAACTTTGTGGGAAGAGTTTGGGGATGGCCCCTTCCTGTTCCAACATGACTGCCCACCAGTGCACAAAGCAAGGTCCATAAAGACATGGAGGAGCCAGTTTGGGGTGGAGGAACTTGACTGTCCTGCACAGAGTCCTGACCTCAACCCCATAGAACACCTTTGGGATGAATTAGAGTGGAGACTGCGAGCCAGGCCTCCTCCCCCGACATCAGTGCCTGACCTGACAAATGTGCTTCTGGAAGAATGGTCCAACCTTCCCATAGACACCCTCCTAAACCTTGTGGACGGCCTTCCCAGAAGAGTTGAAGCTGTTATAGGTGCAAAGGGCGGGGCCAACTCAATATTGAACCCTACGGACTAAGACTGGGGGGCCATTAAAGGTCATGTGCGTGGAAAGGGCAGGGCCAACTCAATATTGAACCCTACGGACTAAGACTGGGAGGCCATTAAAGATCATGTGTGTGGAAAGGCGGGCCGACCAATACTTTTGGCAATATAGTGTATGTGCATCACTTTAAATACCAGAAAATTAAAAAAATATAACTCTGAGCCTCAATGTACAGCTTCTGTTATAGTCGTCATACATAAACTAATATATAGCATGTTTGTATGACATCAGTATGATTGAATGACTCACGATAACGCCGTTTATGACAATTACAGGGAAACTGGATCATTCGCGAGACATTCCCAAGATGGATCTTCCCAAGAAGTGAAGATGGAAAAAAAGAAAAAAAAAAACCTTCAAAGACTTAACTGTAGCTTTCAGCTCACAGAGTCCAGCATGGCGGGCCAGAATATCCACAATTCCCATTGATGACAGAGAGGAAGATCCCTCCATGGACTGACACATCGGTCCTCTTGTGAATTTGGAAAAGTACAAAATCTGGCGCAGCTCTGCAAAAAAATCCAATCAGCTTCCAGGTTTTAATGCCAAAGCTTAAAGCAGAACTCCGGGCAAAAAAAAAAGTTTCACCATGTAGTGGGGCTGGACCCACACTGTATGGTCCCTGCCCCATCATTGGTGTCAGTGTGAGGAATAGTGCCCCATCATTGGTGTCAGTGGGAGGAATAGTGCCCCATCATTGGTGTCAGTGGGAGGAATAGTGCCCCATCATTGGTGTCAGTGGGAGGAATAGTGCCCCATCATTGGTATCAGTGGGAGGAATGGTGTCCCATCAATGGTGTCAGTGGGAGGAATGGTGTCCCATCAATGGTGTCAGTGGGAGGAATAGTGACCCATCATTGATAATAGTGGGAGGAATAGTGCACATTATTGGTGTCAGTGGGAGGAATAGTGCCCCATCATTGGTGTCAGTAGGAGGAATAGTGCCCCATTATTGGTGTCGGTGAGAGGACTAGTGCCCCATCATTGGTGTCAGTGGGAGGAATAGTGCCCCATCATTGGTGTCAGTGGGAGGAATAGTGCCCCATCATTGGTATCAGTGGAAGGAATAGGGTCCCGTCATTGGTGTCAGTGGGAGGAATAGTGCCCCATCATTGGTATCAGTGGGAGGAATAGTGTCCCATCATTGGTGTCAGGGGGAGGAATAGTGCCCCATCATTGGTGTCAGGGGGAGGAATAGTGTCCCATCATTGGTATCAGTGGGAGGAATAGTGTCCCATCATTGGTGTCAGGGGGAGGAATAGTGCCCATCATTGGTATCAGTGGGAGGAATAGTGCCCCATCATTGGTGTCAGTGGGAGGAATAGTGCCCCATCATTGGTATCAGTGGGAGGAATAGTGCCCCATCATTGGTATCAGTGGGAGGAATAGTGTCCCATCATTGGTGTCAGGGGGAGGAATAGTGCCCCATCATTGGTGTCAGGGGGAGGAATAGTGTCCCATCATTGGTATCAGTGGGAGGAATAGTGTCCCATCATTGGTATCAGTGGGAGGAATAGTGTCCCATCATTGGTGTCAGTGTGAGGAATAGTGCCCCATCATTGGTGTCAGTGGGAAGAATAGTGCCTCATCATAGGTATTAATGGAAGGAATAGTGCCCCATCAGTGGAATCAGTGACAGAAATTATGCCCCAATACTGGTGTCAGTGGAAGGAATAGTGCCCCGAGGGCCGGATAAAGGCTATCAGAGGGCCACAGTTTGGAGACCACTGCTCTGGAGCAACTGCACTTGCAAAGTTCAGTCTTTTAGTCTTTTAATAAATCAACTCCAGTGATGTCAATGGGAATTCCAGGAGAACACCTTCCCAGTGTTCCCTCCATACCTAAAGAGACCCTGTCATGGAAAGTGACGCCACCTACAGGACTATGCATTTACCTGAACTCCCATTTATCATTTGCAGGCGTGTATTTTGTATCGCTATGCCTAGGATGTACATTGGCAGAAATAAAAGGCTAACCTCGATTATGATTGTGCCAAGGTTTAAGAGGCTGGAACACGCCGCGTTCATTCCAAGCCTATCAGCTATGGGCTGTTTTCTCAAACCCAAAAGATTAGCGCAGGGCAGCCGATCTAAGGTGGTTCAGAACGCGGTATTTACACATCGCTATGAGGCGCCTTGATTAGGCAGGTCCCTTGCTGCGTGAACGAATAAACATGGAGATAACGGCCACTCCAAACTCGGTGCTGAGTGTATTATTAATAGCAAGACATTGTTCTATAAACAGTTATTCAGGCAGGAAAACAATTCCTTGTTATTATGAATACACCAAGTAATCAAATCTATGGCAGAAACAAACCTAGTAAATATACTGTGAGCGAGCGGCGAGTGCGGGCGCAGGAAGGTACATGTATGTTGTGTTCAAAATAATAGCAGTGTGTTGAAAAAAGTGAATAAAGCTGAAAATCCTTCTAATAGCTTTTATTTCCATCCACACAAATGCATTGGGAACACGACACATTCTATTCCAAATCACAACATGAAGAAAAATACATCACATTTGTGTTGTTCCTCTAAAAAAAATGGAAGAAAAGTGAATATTAGACGGTTCAAAAAAAATCGCAGTGTTTGTATTCTTCTTTACAAACTCAAACATTCACTATATAAACTGAGAAATGTTTGAAGATTTTGCTTTCCTTTGAATAACTTCATGAATATTTGGTTGTAGTCGCACTGTTTCTGAGAACTGCTGTACATCTGTGTTGCATGGAGTCCCCCAACTTCTGGCCCCTGTGATCAGGTATTCCAGCCCAGGATGATTGGACCACATTCCACAGTTCTTCTCTATTTCTTGGTTTTACCTCAGAAACGGCATCTTTGATGTCACCCCACAAGTTTTCTATTGGATGAAGATCCGGGGATTGGGCTGGCCACTCCATAACGTCCATCTTGTTGGTCTGGAACCAAGATGTTGCACGTTTACTGGTGTGTTTGGGGTCGTTGTCTTGTTGGAACACCCATTTCAAGGGCATTTCCTCTTCAGCATAAGGCAGCATGACCTCTTCAAGTATTCTGATGTATTCAAACTGATCCATGATCCCTGGTATGCGATAAATAGGCCCAACACCGTAGTATGAGAAACATCCCCATATCATGATGCTTGCACCACCATGCTTCACTGTCTTCACAGTGTACTGTGGCTTGAATTCAGTGTTTGGGGGTCGTCTGACAAACTGTCTCCGCCCACTAGACCCAAAAAGAACAATCTTACTTTCATCAGTTCACAAAATGTTGCGCCATTTCTCTTTAGGCCAGTCAATGTGCTCTTTGGCAGATTGTAACCTCTTCAGCACACGTCTTTTTCCAACAGTGGGACTTTGCGGGGACTTCTTGCAGATAGCTTGGCTTCACATCGGCGTCTTCTAATTGTAACAGTCCTCACAGGGAACGTCACACCTTCTTTCATCTTCCTGGAGCTGATTGTTGGCTGAGTCCGCGCCATTTTGGCTATTCTTCTATCCATTCCAATGGTAGTTTTTCTCTTTCTTCCACGTCTTTCAGGTTTTGGTTGCCATTTTAAAGCATTTGCCATCATTTTAGCTGAGCAGCCGATCATTTTCTGCACTTCTTTATATGTTTTCCCCTCTCCAATCAACTTTTTAATCAAGGTACGCTGTTCTTCTGAACAATGTCTGGAACGACTCATTTTCCTCAGAATTTCAGAGAGAAATGCACTGTAACCAGAATGTCCAACATTTGCTGCCTTCCTTCCTTAAATAAGGGCAATAATTGCCACCTGTTCTTCAAAGAATGAATGACCTCACTAATAGAACTTCACACTGCTATTATTTTGAACACGCCCCTTTCAATGAGTGATTCAATGACACAGAATCAGCAGCATGCATGTCATGACTGTTGGGTCTGTTGGATTTCTATGACTCTACTACACCTGCTAGGAAATTATTTGCCATGTAGAAATATCATTTCTACCAAAAACAGTGATTGATCCGGTTAGTGATGTCTGACTGCTAGTATTTTGAACACAACTGTATGTTGTCAGCCTTCTTCCAGGTTTTAGGTCCTCCCACTGACACCACTGATGGGGCACTATTCCTCCCACTGACACCAATCATGGGGCACTATTCCTCCCACTGACACCAATCATGGGGCACTATTCCTCCCACTGACACCAATGATGGGGCACTATTCCTCCCACTGATACCAATGATGGGGCACTATTCCCTCCACTGACACCAATGATGGGACACTATTCCTCCCACTGACACCAATGATGGGGCACTATTCCTCCCACTGACACCACTGATGGGGCACTATTCCTCCCACTGACACCACTGATGGGGCACTATTCCTCCCACTGACACCAATGATGGGGCACTATTCCTCCCACTGACACCAATGATGGGGCACTATTCCTCCCACTGACACCAATGATGGGGCACTATTCCTCCTACTGATACCAAAGATGGGGCACTATTCCTCCCACTGACACCAATGATGGGGCACTATTCCTCCTACTGATACCAAAGATGGGGCACTATTCCTCCCACTGATACCAATGATGGGGCACTATTCCTCCCACTGACACCAATGATGGGGCACTATTCCTCCCACTGACACCAATGATGGGGCACTATTCCTCCCACTGACACCAATGATGGGGCACTATTCCTCCCACTGACACCAATGATGGGGCACTATCCCTGGGCACCCATGAACTTACCCTAATGATCCCCCAAAAGAAAAAAACAATGTCAATTCAAAAATATTTCACCTTTACAGTTTGTTTAGGACGCACTCACGTTTATTTCTCTAGTAGTAATTTTCCTAGTTTGCTAGTTACATACAAATGTCAGTAATTATTATCCTGGAAGGAATGAGGGACAGCATGTTATCAGCGGTAACAATGGTTGTTATGTCCAGTGCCTACGGTATTCAGAGTTCATGTTCAGGAAGGGGAACGTCATGATATTCATTAGAGTACTTTGGACAGAAGGTTTATTGAAAGCTCCAATGTTCCACAGCCTTTCAACCAGAGATCCCTGGAAGGTTGCTAGGGGTTCCTAGGGCCATTGCCAAATTCTCATGAACAAATTCTGCCTCTCAGAAAAGTAACCACTAACACCAAGTGTTTTGAAGCATTCTTCCCACTGACCCCCAATGTAAGGAGCATTCTTCCCACTGACCCCCAATGTAAGGAGCATTCTTCCCACTGACCACCAATGTAAGGAACATTCTTCCCACTGACCCCCAATGTAAGGGACATTCTTCCCACTGACCCCCAATGTAAGGAGCATTCTTCCCACTGACCCCCAATGTAAGGAGCATTCTTCCCACTGACCACCAATGTAAGGGACATTCTTCCCACTGACCACCAATGTAAGGAACATTCTTCCCACTGACCACCAATGTAAGGGACATTCTTCCCACTGACCACCAATGTAAGGGACATTCTTCCCACTGACCACCAATGTAAGGGACATTCTTCCCACTGACCACCAATGTAAGGGACATTCTTCCCACTGACCTCCAATGTAAGGGACATTCTTCCCACTGACCCCCAATGTAAGGGACATTCTTCCCACTGACCACCAATGTAAGGGACATTCTTCCCACTGACCCCCAATGTAAGGGACATTCTTCCCACTGACCACCAATGTAAGGGACATTCTTCCCACTGACCTCCAATGTAAGGGACATTCTTCCCACTGACCCCCAATGTAAGGGACATTCTTCCCACTGACCACCAATGTAAGGGACATTCTTCCCACTGACCCCCAATGTAAGGGACATTCTTCCCACTGATCACCAATGTAAGGGACATTCTTCCCACTGACCACCAATGTAAGGGACATTCATCCCACTGACCACCAATGTAAGGGACATTCTTCCCACTGATCACCAATGTAAGGGACATTCTTCCCACTGACCACCAATGTAAGGGACATTCTTCCCACTGACCACCAATGTAAGGGACATTCTTCCCACTGACCACCAATGTAAGGGACATTCTTCCCACTGACCACCAATGTAAGGGACATTCTTCCCACTGACCTCCAATGTAAGGGACATTCTTCCCACTGACCCCCAATGTAAGGGACATTCTTCCCACTGACCACCAAAGTAAGGGACATTCTTCCCACTGACCCCCAATGTAAGGGACATTCTTCCCACTGATCACCAATGTAAGGGACATTCTTCCCACTGACCACCAATGTAAGGGACATTCATCCCACTGACCACCAATGTAAGGGACATTCTTCCCACTGACCACCAATGTAAGGGACATTCATCCCACTGACCACCAATGTAAGGAGCATTCTTCCCACTGATCACCAATGTAAGGGACATTCTTCCCACTGACCACCAATGTAAGGAACATTCTTCCCACTGACCACCAATGTAAGGAGCATTCTTCCCACTGACCACCAATGTAAGGGACATTCTTCCCACTGATCACCAATGTAAGGGACATTCTTCCCACTGACCACCAATGTAAGGGACATTCTTCCCACTGACCACCAATGTAAGGGACATTCTTCCCACTGACCACCAATGTAAGAGACATTCTTCCCACTGACCACCAATGTAAGGGACATTCTTCCCACTGACCACCAATGTAAGGGACATTCTTCCCACTGATCCCCAATGTAAGGGACATTCTTCCCACTGATCACCAATGTAAGGTGCATTCTTCCCACTGACCCCCAATGTAAGGGACATTCTTTCCACTGACCACCAATGTAATGGGCATTCTTCCCACTGATCACCAATGTAAGGGGCATTCTTCCCACTGATCCCCAATGTAAGGGGCATTCTTCCCACTGACCACCAATGTAAGGGACATTCTTCCCACTGATCACCAATGTAAGGAACATTCTTCCCACTGATCCCCAATGTAAGGGACATTCTTCCCACTGACCACCAATGTAAGGAGCATTCTTCCCACTGATCACCAATGTAAGGAGCATTCTTCCCACTGACCACCAATGTAAGGGACATTCTTCCCACTGACCACCAATGTAAGGAGCATTCTTCCCACTGATCACCAATGTAATGGACATTCTTCCCACTGACCACCAATGTAAGGGACATTCTTCCCACTGACCACCAATGTAAGGGACATTCTTCCCACTGACCACCAATGTAAGAGACATTCTTCCCACTGACCACCAATGTAAGGGACATTCTTCCCACTGATCACCAATGTAAGGGACATTCTTCCCACTGACCACCAATGTAAGGGACATTCTTCCCACTGATCACCAATGTAATGGACATTCTTCCCACTGACCACCAATGTAAGGGACATTCTTCCCACTGACCACCAATGTAAGGGACATTCTTCCCACTGACCACCAATGTAAGAGACATTCTTCCCACTGACCACCAATGTAAGAGACATTCTTCCCACTGACCACCAATGTAAGGGACATTCTTCCCACTGATCACCAATGTAATGGACATTCTTCCCACTGACCACCAATGTAAGGGACATTCTTCCCACTGACCACCAATGTAAGAGACATTCTTCCCACTGACCACCAATGTAAGGGACATTCATCCCACTGACCACCAATGTAAGGGACATTCTTCCCACTGACCACCAATGTAAGGGACATTCATCCCACTGACCACCAATGTAAGGAGCATTCTTCCCACTGATCACCAATGTAAGGGACATTCTTCCCACTGACCACCAATGTAAGGGACATTCTTTCCACTGATCACCAATGTAAGGTGCATTCTTCCCACTGACCACCAATGTAAGGAACATTCTTCCCACTGATCACCAATGTAAGGGACATTCTTCCCACTGACCACCAATGTAAGGGACATTCTTCCCACTGACCACCAATGTAAGGGACATTCTTCCCACTGACCACCAATGTAAGGGACATTCATCCCACTGACCCACAATGTAAGGGACATTCTTCCCACTGACCACCAATGTAAGGGGCATTCTTCCCACTGACCACCAATGTAAGGGGCATTCATCCCACTGACCACCAATGTAAGGGACATTCTTCCCACTGACCACCAATGTAAGGGACATTCATCCCACTGACCACCAATGTAAGGAGCATTCTTCCCACTGATCACCAATGTAAGGGACATTCTTCCCACTGACCACCAATGTAAGGGACATTCTTTCCACTGATCACCAATGTAAGGTGCATTCTTCCCACTGACCACCAATGTAAGGAACATTCTTCCCACTGATCACCAATGTAAGGGACATTCTTCCCACTGACCACCAATGTAAGGGACATTCTTCCCACTGACCACCAATGTAAGGGACATTCTTCCCACTGATCACCAATGTAAGGGACATTCTTCCCACTGATCACCAATGTAAGGAGCATTCTTCCCACTGACCACCAATGTAAGCGACATTCTTCCCACTGACCCCCAATGTAAGGGACATTCTTCCCACTGGCCACCAATGTAAGGGACATTCTTCCCACTGATCACCAATGTAAGGGACATTCTTCCCACTGACCACCAATGTAAGGGACATTCATCCCACTGACCACCAATGTAAGGGACATTCTTCCCACTGACCACCAATGTAAGGGACATTCATCCCACTGACCACCAATGTAAGGAGCATTCTTCCCACTGATCACCAATGTAAGGGACATTCTTCCCACTGACCACCAATGTAAGGGACATTCTTTCCACTGATCACCAATGTAAGGTGCATTCTTCCCACTGACCACCAATGTAAGGAACATTCTTCCCACTGATCACCAATGTAAGGGACATTCTTCCCACTGACCACCAATGTAAGGGACATTCTTCCCACTGACCACCAATGTAAGGGACATTCTTCCCACTGACCACCAATGTAAGGGACATTCATCCCACTGACCACCAATGTAAGGGACATTCTTCCCACTGATCACCAATGTAAGGAACATTCTTCCCACTGATCACCAATGTAAGGGACATTCTTCCCACTGACCACCAATGTAAGGGACATTCTTCCCACTGACCACCAATGTAAGGGACATTCTTCCCACTGACCACCAATGTAAGAGACATTCTTCCCACTGACCACCAATGTAAGAGACATTCTTCCCACTGACCACCAATGTAAGGGACATTCTTCCCACTGATCACCAATGTAATGGACATTCTTCCCACTGACCACCAATGTAAGGGACATTCTTCCCACTGACCACCAATGTAAGAGACATTCTTCCCACTGACCACCAATGTAAGGGACATTCATCCCACTGACCACCAATGTAAGGGACATTCTTCCCACTGACCACCAATGTAAGGGACATTCATCCCACTGACCACCAATGTAAGGAGCATTCTTCCCACTGATCACCAATGTAAGGGACATTCTTCCCACTGACCACCAATGTAAGGGACATTCTTTCCACTGATCACCAATGTAAGGTGCATTCTTCCCACTGACCACCAATGTAAGGAACATTCTTCCCACTGATCACCAATGTAAGGGACATTCTTCCCACTGACCACCAATGTAAGGGACATTCTTCCCACTGACCACCAATGTAAGGGACATTCTTCCCACTGACCACCAATGTAAGGGACATTCATCCCACTGACCACCAATGTAAGGGACATTCTTCCCACTGATCACCAATGTAAGGGACATTCTTCCCACTGATCACCAATGTAAGGAGCATTCTTCCCACTGACCACCAATGTAAGCGACATTCTTCCCACTGACCCCCAATGTAAGGGACATTCTTCCCACTGGCCACCAATGTAAGGGACATTCTTCCCACTGATCACCAATGTAAGGGACATTCTTCCCACTGACCACCAATGTAAGGGACATTCATCCCACTGACCACCAATGTAAGGGACATTCTTCCCACTGACCACCAATGTAAGGGACATTCATCCCACTGACCACCAATGTAAGGAGCATTCTTCCCACTGATCACCAATGTAAGGGACATTCTTCCCACTGACCACCAATGTAAGGGACATTCTTTCCACTGATCACCAATGTAAGGTGCATTCTTCCCACTGACCACCAATGTAAGGAACATTCTTCCCACTGATCACCAATGTAAGGGACATTCTTCCCACTGACCACCAATGTAAGGGACATTCTTCCCACTGACCACCAATGTAAGGGACATTCTTCCCACTGACCACCAATGTAAGGGACATTCATCCCACTGACCACCAATGTAAGGGGCATTCTTCCCACTGACCCCCAATGTAAGGGACATTCTTCCCACTGATCACCAATGTAAGGAGCATTCTTCCCACTGACCACCAATGTAAGCGACATTCTTCCCACTGACCCCCAATGTAAGGGACATTCTTCCCACTGGCCACCAATGTAAGGGACATTCTTCCCACTGATCACCAATGTAAGGGACATTCTTCCCACTGACCACCAATGTAAGGGACATTCATCCCACTGACCACCAATGTAAGGGACATTCTTCCCACTGACCACCAATGTAAGGGACATTCATCCCACTGACCACCAATGTAAGGAGCATTCTTCCCACTGATCACCAATGTAATGGACATTCTTCCCACTGACCACCAATGTAAGGGACATTCTTCCCACTGACCACCAATGTAAGGGACATTCTTCCCACTGACCACCAATGTAAGGGACATTCATCCCACTGACCACCAATGTAAGGGACATTCTTCCCACTGACCACCAATGTAAGGGACATTCATCCCACTGACCCCCAATGTAAGGGACATTCTTCCCACTGATCACCAATGTAATGGACATTCTTCCCACTGACCACCAATGTAAGGGACATTCTTCCCACTGACCACCAATGTAAGGGACATTCTTCCCACTGACCACCAATGTAAGGGACATTCTTCCCACTGATCACCAATGTAAGGGACATTCTTCCCACTGACCACCAATGTAAGGGACATTCTTCCCACTGATCACCAATGTAAGGAACATTCTTCCCACTGACCACCAATGTAAGGGGCATTCTTCCCACTGACCACCAATGTAAGGAGCATTCTTCCCACTGACCACCAATGTAAGGGGCATTCTTCCCACTGATCCCCAATGTAAGAGACATTCTTCCCACTGACCCCCAATGTAAGGGACATTCTTCCCACTGACCACCAATGATGGATCTAGCTGAACCCTTGCTTACTAAGACTGCCTCCTGAGATGTACGACATGGACTTCCCAGGAGGCAGAAGTGGCAATCCCTACATCATACTCGTCTAGGAGGACCACATCATAAAACTCTGCTAGTCTGAACATTTTAGGCGGATGGAACAGATGGAGGAAACTTCCACTTTCAGGCTTCTTTCCTATAAAGTGCAGACTGGAGCTGCAAGACTCGGCTCACAAACAGCCAGAATTTCACAGCAGCTGGGAACAAAGCCAGGAATTTTGACAGTGACAGCTCATTGCTCCAACCCCCCCCCCCCCCCCCCCAACCCCCACCCTCCTAGAGATGTTAGACCAGAGGGTGACTCTGCCTACCCAACTCCACTTATCAGAAAATATCTCTATTGGGGGGTCAAACTCCACATCTCTTAGCACAGTGGTTCTTAACTTTTTCTGAGTCATTGAAGAACAATATTCATATTTAGTAATAAATAATAAAAATAATATTTGCAATAATATTCACTACTTATTAGTTTTATTAATAAAAATAATAATAATACATAATATGTAATGAATATTATTATTGTGATTATTATTAATATTTTTATATCATTATTATCATTCTTTACTTATTATTGTCCATTTTTATAATCATTACTGATTATTAGGTATTGAATAATAAAAATAAATAATAATAATAATGAATAGTAATAAGTAATTAATAAAAATAATCATTAGTAATTATTATTAATAATAATAATATTAATTTGGGATGCTGATGTTTATTATGCATTACTTTTTCCTAATTACGTTTATTATTATTATTATTTTTTTTTTTATTATTATTATTATTATTATTATCATCATTCTTTACTTATTATTGTCCATTTTTATTATTCATTACTTATTAGGTATTGAATAATACAAAATAAATAATTATAATAATATTAATAATGAATAGTAAGTAATAAAAATAATCATTAGTAATTATTATCATCATTATTATTATTATTCATAATAATAATATTAATATGGGATGCTGATGTTTATTATGCATTACTTTTTCCTAATTATGATTATTTTTATTATTTGTATTATTATTATCCTTCTTTACTTATTATTGTCCATTATTATTCTTTACTTATTATTAGGTATTGAATAATAAACATAATTAATAATAATGAATAGTAATAAGTAATGAATAAAAATAATCATTAGTAATTATTATTATTAATAATATTAATGTGGGATGCTGATGTTTATTATGCATTACTTTCTCCTAATTATGATGATGATTATTATTATTTTTTATTATTATCATCATTCTTTACCTATTATTTTCCATAATAATAATAATAATAATAATATTAAGATGGGATGCTGATGTTTATTATGCATTACTTTTTCCTAATTATGATTATTATTATTATTTGTATTATTATTATTAGCATTCTTTACTGATTATTGTCCATTTTTATTATTCATTACTCATTATTAGGTATTGAATAATAAAAATAAATAATAATAATATTAATAATGAATAGTAATAAGTAATTAATAAAAAAATAATTAATAATAATAATAATAAAAATATGGGATGCTGATGTTTATTATGCATTACCTTTTCCTAATTATGATTATTATTATTATCATACTTCACTTATTATTGTCCATTTTTATTATTCATTACTTTTTATTAGGTATTGAATAATAAAAATAAATAATAATAATAATGAATAGTAATAAGTAATGAATAAAAATAATCATTAGTAATTATTATTATTATTATTATTATTATTAATAATATGGGATGCTGATGTTTATTATGTAATAATAATAATTATTTTATTATTAATTATTATGTAATGAATAATTATAATAAGTAATGAATAATAATATTAATAGAAATAATAATAAGTAATAATAATAATGTCCGTTACTTATTAACATTTAATATTATTATTATTATATTCAATACTGATTATTATTATTACTTATTTTTATTATTCATTATATATTATTTATGTAGTAGTAGTATTTACTTACTGTTATTATTATTATTAATAATAATTATAATAATAATGCTTAAAAATAAATAATAATAATATTATTATTAATAATATCACAATTTGACAATCCAGTTCTTCATGGAAAAAAATGGAATGGTCCTGTTGGAAAATCTTATTTGAACAAATGATTTTCTAAGCGTAAGTAGTGAAGTCGATCAAAACAAAAACCCTGTTAAAAGCATAATGTGCATAAAGTCATGCATGCAATGAATAAATGTACTAGGAACATACTACATGTACGGTGCTAGAAGCAGCGGCAGGGTGCGCTTTCTTTCATGGATTGGGACAAGCTGCATCGTCAATATAAATGTCATTTTTTTATCGGACCCCCTGACACCCATCCATGGACCCCAGGTTAGGGCCCCCCCCCATTCCTTAGCTGGCTGTTCCCGCTCCCACATAATGAACCTGCCGTAGGAAGTGTCACCTGTTAAGGCCGCTTTGATATTATGATCCCTTAACAAACGTCGGGGATTACCCTCCTCTACAGAACATGTATGGAGAGCTCGTCCTATCACAACACAGTCTACGTTTTGATCGATCGCTTTGTATGAACGCCATCTTATCCTATATCGCTCTGCCATTCTGTTCCACAACACGTCCCGAAGACGGCGTTCTTATCTGAACAGGCGATCGCAGGTACGGGTCCTGACAGCTGGAAACGTTTTCCTCGAAGGCTGGAACCACCAGACATCCGTTGTCACAATCGAATACTATATGTACGAATATATGAAGCTGCCCAGCTGCTGATATACAAAGCCGGCAGGAGGATTCTTTGTTACCAGCTGTCTGTATTCTGTATGTATGTAATGTTTGTGCGTTTACATGCATCCAGAGGTACACGGGTCCTACTGGCCAACATGTAATCCTAGGTACACACGGGTAGGGTTTTGTTTTTGTTTTTTCATCTAAGCGGGCTGAACACTGTACTAAGTGATGTTAGTGCGACAATCTCCCTCGCTGAGCTATTGTGTTCTGACAGGGACCTCCCCCACTGAGCTATTGTGTTCTGACAGGGACCACCCCCACTGAGCTATTGTGTTCTGACAGAGACCTCCCCCACTGAGCTATTGTGTTCTGACAGGGACCTCCCCCGCTGAGCTATTGTGTTCTGACAGGGACCTCCCTTGCTGAGCTATTGTGTTCTGACAGGGACCTCCCCCACTGAGCTATTGTGTTCTGACAGGGACCTCCCCCACTGAGCTATTGTGTTCTGACAGGGACCTCCCCTGCTGAGCTATTGTGTTCTGACAGGGACCTCCCCCGCTGAGCTTTTGTGTTCTGACAGGGAGTGCCTCCACTGAGCTATTGTGTTCTTACAGGGACTAGCCCCACTGAGCTATTGTGTTCTGACAGGGACCGCCCCCACTGAGCTATTGTGTCCTTACAGGGGACTGGCCCCGCTGAGCTATTGTGTTCTGACAGGGACCTCCCCCGCTGAGCTTTTGTGTTCTGACAGGGAGTGCCTCCACTGAGCTATTGTGTTCTTACAGGGACTAGCCCCACTGAGCTATTGTGTTCTGAGAGGGACCGCCCCCCGCTGAGCTATTGTATTCTGACAGGGACCTCCCCCGCTGAGCTATTGTGTTCTGACAGGGACCTCCCCCGCTGAGCTATTGTGTTCTGACAGAAGACCTCCCCCGCTGAGCTATTGTATTCTGACATGGACCACCCTCACTGAGCTATTGTGTTCTTACAGGGACCGCCCCCACTGAGCTATTGTATTCTGACAGGGACCTCCCCCGCTGAGTTATTGTATTCTGACAGAAGACCTCCCCCCGCTGAGCTATTGTGTTCTTACAGGGACCTCCCCTGCTGAGCTATTGTATTCTGACAGGGACCTCCCCCGCTGAGCGATTGTATTCTGACAGGGACCGCCCCCGCTGAGTTATTGTGTTCTGACAGAAGACCTCCCCCCGCTGAGCTATTGTGTTCTTACAGGGACCGCCCCCGCTAAGCTATTGTGTTCTGACAGAAGACCTCCCCCGCTGAGCTATTGTATTCTGACAGGGACCACCCCCACTGTGCTATTGTATTCTGACAGAAGACCTCCCCTCGCTGAGCTATTGTGTTCTTACAGGGACCTCCCCCGCTGAGCTATTGTATTCTTACAGGGACCACCCCCACTGTGCTATTGTATTCTGACAGAAGACCTCCCCTGGCTGAGCTATTGTGTTCTTACAGGGACCTCCCCCGCTGAGCTATTGTATTCTTACAGGGACCACCCCCGCTGAGTTATTGTGTTCTGACAGAAAGACACCCCCCTTCCGATAGAACATACTAATCAACACTCACAGCCATTTGCTGCAAATGCTCCTCACATGCTGGTTTTCCAACATGCCCGTTCAACAAAACCTGAAGGCTTCATTCAGACGAGTGCTGACATCCTTCCTGTGTGCAGGCGTCCTTTGTTGTTGTTGTACCTGCATCTGGTCCAGGTTGTGTGTGGGCTGCCTATAGAGGTGCATGCAGATGCAGCAGCTGTACGGACTCTTAAGAGCAGGGCCCTCTTAACCCACTTTATTTTTTTATTGTATTGTAACTGTAGTGGCTCTCTGTATATTATAAAATGTTGTGCAAACTGTTGGTGCTACATAAACTCTGACTAATAATAATATAAAAAAATAATGAATAATATTACGCAATGAAGAAGAAGAATAATTAAAGAACAATATTCATATTTAGTAATAAATAATAATAATATCCGCAAGAATAATATTCATTACTTATTAGTTTTATTATTAATAATAATACATAATAAGTAATGAATATTATTATTGCGAATATTATTATTATCATTCTTTACTTATTATTGTCCATTTTTATTATTCATTACTTATTACTATTCATTATTAATATTATTATTATTATTTATTTTTATTATTCAATACCTAATGATAAGTAATGAATAATAAAAATGGACAATATTAAGTAAAGAATAATAATAATAATATTCGCAATAATAATATTCATTACTTATTATGTATTATTATTATTATTATTATTATTATCATTCTTTACTTATTATTGTCCATTTTTATTATTCATTACTTATCATTAGGTATTGAATAATAAAAATAAATAATAATATTAATAATGAATAGTAATAAGTAATGAATAATAAAAATGGACAATAATAAGTAAAGAATGATAATAATAATAATACATAATAAGTAATGAATATTATTATTGCGAATATTATTATTATTATCATTCTTTACTTATTATTGTCCATTTTTATTATTCATTACTTATTACTATTCATTATTAATATTATTATTATTATTTATTTTTATTATTCAATACCTAATGATAAGTAATGAATAATAAAAATGGACAATAATAAGTAAAGAATGATAATAATAATAATAATAATACATAATAAGTAATGAATATTATTATTGCGAATATTATTATTATTATTCTTATTCTTTACTTATTATTGTCCATTTTTATTATTCATTACTTATCATTAGGTATTGAATAATAAAAATAAATAATAATAATAATATTAATAATGAATAGTAATAAGTAATGAATAATAAAAATGGACAATAATAAGTAAAGAATGATAATAATAATAATATTCGCAATAATAATATTCATTACTTATTATGTATTATTATTATTATCATTCTTTACTTATTATTGTCCATTTTTATTATTCATTACTTATTACTATTCATTATTAATATTATTATTTATTTTTATTATTCAATACCTAATGATAAGTAATGAATAATAAAAATGGACAATAATAAGTAAAGAATGATAATAATAATAATAATAATAATAATACATAATAAGTAATGAATATTATTATTGCGAATATTATTATTATTATTCTTTACTTAATATTGTCCATTTTTATTATTCATTACTTATTATTAGGTATTGAATAATAAAAATAAATAATAATAATATTAATAATGAATAGTAATAAGTAATGAATAAAAATAATCATTAGTAATTATTATTCCCTCCTAGATTGTAAGCTCCCAGGATCAGGGCCCTCCTTTCCCTCTTGTATTGAACTGTATTGTTGCTGTATTGTCTCCTGTTCTATTGTAAAGCGCTGAGCAAACTGTTGGCGCCATATAAATCCTGTATAATAATAATAATAATAAGTAAAAATAATCATTAGTAATTATTATTATTAATAATAATAATATTAATATGGGATGATGGTGTTTATTATGCATTACTTTTTCCTAATTATTATTATTAATTATATATTTTTTTAATGATTCATTATTATGTAATGAATAATTATATTAAGTAATGAATAATAATATTAATAGAAATAATAAGTAATAATAATAATGTTAGTTATTAATATTTATTCTTATTTTTATATTCAATACTAATTATTATTATTACTTATTTTTAGTATTCATTACAGTATAAATTATTATTTAAGTAATAGTAGTATTTAATTATTATTATTATTATTATTATTATTATTATTAATAATAATAATAATGCTAAAAACTAAATAATAATATTATTAATAATATCACAATTGACAATCCAATTCTTCATGGAATAAAATGGAATGGTCCTGTTGGAAAATCTTATTCGAACAAATTATTTTCTACGCGTAACTAGTGAAGCCGATCGAAAAAAAAAAAAACTGTTAAAAGCATAATGTGCATAAAGATTACCCAAATCGAACAAAAAAAAGGATAATTTAAAGCTAAAAATTAAGGAAAATCAGTGCAGGATAGGTGAAATTTTTTGGATACAGTGATGGGTGAATTGAAAGCGCAGTCGACCGATTGTTTTCGATTTTTCTAAGCATCTGTGGCCGGCTGAAATATTAAAGTACTTGGTTCGAATCCCAACCACGGCACCACCTGCCTGGCGTTTGCGCGTTCTCCCTGTGCCTGTGTGGGTTTCCTCTGGGTGCTCCGGTTTCCTCCCACACTCCAAAGACATGCTGGTAGGGGAATTGGCTCCTGTCTAAATTGGCCCTAGTATGTGTGTGTATGAATGTGAGTTAGGGACCTTAGATTGTACGCTCCTCGGGGGCGGGGACTGATGTGAATGTACAATATATATGTAAAGCGCTATATAAGTACCTGAAATAAATAAAATAAATAAGTACTTTTGAACAACATTCGACCATTCTGAGAACATTCATGCGGACGTTCGTTTGTGTATTCCCAGCTGTACATCGATAGAAAAACGATCAAAAATTCAAACAAAAGCGCAACGCCTTCTTTTCATCTCACATTCGATGACCCAATGGTTGTGCTGGAAACTTTCCTCCCACTTTCAACATTTCTCCGATCGTTTTCAATATCAAAAGTCGTCGGTTTTCCGATTTTTTTCAATCGCTTCAAATAGAAAGTCGAAACAAATGCGTCCAACGTGTTCGTTTTTCAACCCTGAAAACGGAAACCGACTGTCGCTCGCCATAATAAAAATAAAATGTTTGATTTTTTTTCTACCCGCCTATGGCCGGCTTAAAGTGGACCGCGAAGGGGCCGGCAAAGGGCCACAAATGGCCCCGAGGCTGCACTTTGCGTGTTAGGCCTTTCAGCAATTTCTATGTAAATAAAGAGGACCTGTCTACTCAGAACTAAAACAAAAATGCCAGAAAAGTGTAATTAACGAAGCAGCTGAGGAGAGGCGGAGAGGGGACCCACCTGTGGAAGAAGAGCAGGATGGACAGCATGGTCTGGTCGATGTTCCCGTCGCACAGTCCCTGGTTGAGGAGGTAGTTGGGGTCCCTGAGGACCGGTTCCAGCGAGTCCTGCCTCATCATCCGGTTCAGGCGGTCCGGGTCCTCCAGAACCACCAGCCGGTCCCTCAGGGCTCGGAAATGGCTGATGGTAGTCGGACTGGCCGGGTTGTTGTTGTCCTCTGCCGGTGACTCGGCTCGGTTGGCCAGGTCCAGGCAGCAGCTGCAGCAGTCCAGGCCGATGGGAGATCGGCAAATCTCCTCCGACATGGCGGGGAAAAGTTCTGCCAGAGGAGAGAATCTGTCTGTGAGGAGACGGAGGATCCCTCCGAGGACAAATGAGGGATGGAAGCTATGCCTGAAGTGACAGAGGCTGTCTATGAGGTGATATGAGGGACAGGGACTGACTGTGAAGACATGGAATGTCCCTCTGGGGTGACATGAGGGATGGAGTCTCTTCTGAGGTGACAGAGCTTATATAAGGCGTGTTGTGTGTCCGCCTCACAATCTCCTCCCCTCTGTGAGGTGTGTGTGTCTGTGTGTGTGTGTCTGTGTGTGTGTGTCAGTGTGTGTGTGCCAGTGTGTGCCAGTGTGTGTGGCTGTCCTCCCTCACAGGATCCTCCGACTGACAGCAACATTCTCTGAGGAGACTTTATATAACACCACAGGAAGTCCTACTATGTCCTGACTACATACAGAGCCTTCAAAATGTCCTTGTAGGAACAATGACTACGTATAGAGACTGCTATGTGTCCTGTCCCTGTACATTACTACATACAGAGAGTGCTACGTGTTCTGCCACTGAACATTACTACATACAGGGACTTCTATGTGTCCTGTCACTGAACATTACTACATACAGGGACTGCTACGTGTTCTGCCACTGAACATTACTACATACAGGGACTTCTATGTGTCCTGTCCCTGTACATTACTGCATACAGAGCCTTCAAAATGTCCTTGTAGGAAAAATGACTACGTATAGAGAGTGCTATGTGTCCTGTCCCTGTACATTACTACATACAGGGACTGCTACGTGTCCTGCCACTGAACATTACTACATACAGGGACTGCTACGTGTCCTGCCACTGAACATTACTACATACAGGGACTGCTACGTGTTCTGCCACTGAACATTACTACATACAGAGCCTTCAAAATGTCCTTGTAGGAAAAATGACTACGTATAGAGAGTGCTATGTGTCCTGTCACTGAGCATTACTACATACAGAGAGTGCTACGTGTCCTGTCACTGAACATTACTACATACAGGGACTGGTATGTGTCCTGTCACTGAGCATTACTACATACAGGGACTGCTACGTGTCCTGTCACTGAACATTACTACATACAGGGACTGCTACGTGTCCTGTCACTGAACATTACTACATACAGAGACTGGTATGTGTCCTGTCACTGAGCATTACTACATACAGGGACTGCTATGTGTCCTGCCACTGAGCATTACTACATACAGGGACTGCTACATGTCCTGCCACTAAACATTACTACATACAGGGACTGCTACGTGTCCTGTCACTGAACATTACTACATACAGAGACTGCTACATGTCCTGTCACTGAACATTACTACATACAGAGACTGCTACATGTCCTGTCACTGAACATTACTACATACAGGGACTGCTACATGTCCTGCCACTGAACATTACTACATACAGGGACTGCTACATGTCCTGCCACTGAACATTACTACATACAGGGACTGCTACATGTCCTGCCACTGAACATTACTACATACAGGGACTGCTACATGTCCTGTCACTGAACATTACTACATACAGGGACTGCTATGTGTCCTGTTACCGTACATTACTACATACAGAGACTGCTATGTGTTCTATCAACGTACATTACTGCATACAGAGACTGCTACGTGTCCTGCCACTGAACATTACTACATACAAAGACTGCTATGTGTCCTGTCACCGTACATTACTACATACAGAGACTGCTATGTGTCCTGTCACTGAACATTACTACATACAGGGACTGCTACGTGTCCTGTCACTGAACATTACTACATACAAAGACTGCTACGTGTCCTGTCACTTTACATTACTACATACAGGGACTGCTACGTGTCCTGTCACTGAACATTACTACATACAGAGACTGCTACGTGTCCTGCCACTGAACATTACTACATACAAAGACTGCTATGTGTCCTGTCACCGTACATTACTACATACAGAGACTGCTATGTGTCCTGTCACTGAACATTACTACATACAGGGACTGCTACGTGTCCTGTCACTGAACATTACTACATACAAAGACTGCTACGTGTCCTGTCACTTTACATTACTACATACAGGGACTGCTACGTGTCCTGTCACTGAACATTACTACATACAGAGACTGCTATGTGTCCTGTCACTGAACATTACTACATACAGGGACTGCTACGTGTCCTGTCACTGAACATTACTACATACAGGGACTGCTACGTGTCCTGTCACTGAACATTACTACATACAGGGACTGCTACGTGTCCCGTACTGAACATTACTACATACAGGGACTGCTACGTGTCCTGTCACTGAACATTACTACATACAGAGACTGCTACGTGTCCTGTCACTGAACATTACTACATACAGGGACTGCTACGTGTCCTGTCACTGAACATTACTACATACACTGTACATTACTCTTCCCATCTGCCTTCGTAGAGCCACATATGATGGAAGGAGGACTCACTGCGGGGCCAAGAGATTTATGCAGGCCATAGACGGGTCGAAAATCGGCCGATTTTTGCACCATTAATGGGTTAATTGGTCGGCCGTTTTTCGGGGTTTTATGAGCCATGGCCTGCAAGAAGAAGAAGAAAAGAAGAAAAAGAAAAAAAAGAAAAAGAAGAAGAATTCCAGTCTGCTATTATATTTGACATGAAAAAGTATTGTGGTTGCAACAATGTATCCATTTGTATCCGAATAAAACCATCTGTATCCGAAATGGATACATTGTTGCAACCACAATACTTTTTCATGTCAAATATAATAGCAGAGCTCTCTGCAGGGACAGAAGTAATTAAATTCCTGCCGTAGACGGGACGAAAATTGGCCGTTTTTTTTTTACCGTTGGTGGTAACGTCGGCCTATTGAACGACCAATTTTTCGTTGTTTTTTTTTTAAACGGCTTTCGACCCGTCTATGGCCTGCATTACCCTCGAAGATCTGAATACATTAAATGTAGCAGATTTGTTTCCTGTAGCTTTGATTATTGAGTCCATTCAGGTTTGAGCCCCCCCCCAGTGAAAGGGGAGGGCTCCCCGAAACCCTTTGACTGTCTTATGCAGCCTGAGAATGAACAATTAAAGTTATTTTGGACTTTTCCAATGTTCAGTTTGGCGCGAGTTATCTCTTGATTCCTACTCAGGGTGCCCTTCCTGTTTCAAGAGACAAGCTTCAGCCACATCATCTTCCCCACCAATCTGAACTAATTGGAATTGAAGTGCCAGCGCCCCCTGCTGTGGTTTTCGGTGCAGCCATGTCTTCTCACCTTGAAGCAGTGTTTCTCAAACCCCTTCCAGTTAGGGTGCCCTTGAAAAGGTCTCGAAGCACCCCAGTTTAAGGCTTGGTTCACATTACTGTGTGTCGGGACACTTGCAAAATTGTTTGTTCCCAATAAATGCGCTGCTCTTTAGCAGAAGCACAGGGGTGTCATTAATTCCTCATGGTACCCCCACGCATTGGCAGACGCAGTGCGGTTTTGCTGCGTTTTGGGTCAGAGACTTCTTTTTCTGCAGGTAGGAAAGTCTATTGAAATGAATGGACTGCCCTACAAGCAGCCGCGCCAATGTGAACCTCCACATCCCAAACTCTCCACGCTGCTCTTATCCACACCCCAAACTCTCCCCCCTTTGCCTACCTCCCCTGAACCCCCTCCCACTTACCTCCACACTCACCCCTCTCTGCTCACCTATGTACCCCAAACCCATCTATGCTCACCCCCATACCCCGAGCCCCCCTCTCTGCTCACCTCCACATCCCAAATTCTCCACCCTGCTCATCTCCACACCCTAACCCCTCCCCCCTTTGCCTACCTCCCCTGAACCCCCTCCCACTTACCGCCACACTCACCCCTCTCTGCTCACCTCTGTACCCCAAACCCATCTATGCTCACCCCCATACTCTGAGCCCCCCTCTCTGCTCACCTCCACATCCCAAACTCTCCACGCTGCTCATATCCACACCCCAAACTCTCCCCCCTTTGCCTACCTCCCCTGAACCCCTTCCCACTCACCTCCACACACACCCCTCTCTTCTCATCTCTGTACCCCAAACCCATCTATGCTCACCTTTCTACCCCGAGCCCCCTTTCTGCTCACCTCCACACCCCAAACTCTCCACCCTGCTCATCTCCACACCCGAACCCCTCCCTCCTTTTCTTACCTCCCCTGAACCCTCTCCCACTCACCTCCACACACACCCCTCTCTTCTCACCTCTGTACCCCAAACCCATCTGTGCTGACCTTTATACTCCTAGCCCCCTTTCTGCTCACCTCCACACCCCAAACTCTCCACCCTGCTCATCTCCACACCCTAACCCTTCCCCCCTTTGCCTACCTCCCCTGAACCCCCTTCTACTCACCTCCACACACCCCTCTCTTCTAACCTCTGTACCCCAAATCCATCTATGTTCACCTCCATACCCCGAGCCCTCCTCTCTGCTCCCCTTCCCAATCCCAACCCCCCCCTCTCATCTCCACATTCTAACCCCTCCCCCTTTTGCCTTCCTCCCCTGAACCCCTATCCCACTCACCTCCACACACACACTTCTCTCTGCTCACCTCTGTACCCCAAATCCATCCATGCTCATCTCTGTACTCCAAACCACCGTCTCTGCTCACCTCTGTATCCTAAACCCCTGTCTGCTCACCTCTGTACCCCAAAACCCTCTCTCTTCTCACCTCTGTACCCCAAACCCCCTCTCTGCTCACTTCTGTACCTCAAACCCCCCTCTCTGCTAACCTCTGTACCCCAGACTCCCCTCTCTGCTCACCTGTATACCACAGAACACCCTCTCTACTAACCACTGTACCCCAAAACTCTTTCTGCTCACCTCTGTACCCCCAAACCTTTCTCTCTGCTCATCTGCACACCTCAAGCTCCCCACCTCTCCCCATTGGCACACGTTTGTACTCTACTCTCTCTGCTAAAGCCAACTCCCACCCTCCCATCTGTTCCCATCTGTGCCCTGCTCTTCTCTCACCAATGCCCCTGTTCACCTCTGTACCCCCAAATCTTCCTCTCTGCTCATCTCCACACCTCAAACTCCCACCTCTCCCCATTGGCACGCGTTTGTACTCTACTCTCTCTGCTAAAGCCAACTCCCACCCTCCCATCTGTCCCCATCTGTGCCCTGCTCTTCTCTAACCAATGCCCCAGGGCAGGACCATTTCTCAACCAAAATGCCACGGCACCCCTAAGGACCTCAGGTGGCACCCCAATGTGCCGCGGCATCCAAGATGAAAAAGGCCGCTTTCAGTATGGCCATAGATGGATATAATTGCTAGGAAAACTCTAAGGAAAATTTGTACATAAATTCTCAAATGTCGTTCGAAAGGTTTTATTCACTTTTAACATTAGATTTTGGAATGAATGGACTTTACCTGAACGAAAACCACACACACTGTTAGCAATTCATTCATTCGAGAAACAAAAATTTACATCCTGCTCCTTCAAACTTTCTTGTCGCTTTGGTCGATGTCGATTTTACCCCACTAATGATTAAAACAATGAACAAACTTTCTCAGACCATTCTTTTCCCAAGAGTTTTTGTTTGAAATTCTACCTGTCTATGGCCAGATTAAAATCCAGGGGGTCACTCTCTCTTTTTTTCTCTTACCCCGCTCATCTTTTCTCCTTTCATATTATAAAAATCTTCTCTGATTCCTTTTATTCACCAAACAGCAGACCCAGACCATTTCCCTGCGTGGTCACAGGTTGTCCTGAGTTTTATAAGAAATTCTCAATATTTTCAAGTACAAAACGTAGCTTTAGTAGCCAAACCTTTTAATGTTTTAGTTTTTTTGGGTAGAATAGGTAAGGGCAGGGGTGGACTGACCATTTGGAAACTCGGGCACTGCCCGAGGGCCTGGGGTCAGTAGGGGGCCCCATGAGATGTCCCTGGTACCTTTTTCATAGGCTTTTTTGAGTGTGGGCAAGGACACCATGATCCTCTATTGCCCGGGTGCCCCATGAGTTGTCAGTCCGCCCCTGGTGCATACCCTTCTTCCCACAAAATACCTACAGCTTCTGAATGTTATGCAGTGCTTGGGCCGCGCAGCCATTTGCTAGGCCTGAACAGTGTCACATGACAGAGGAGAGGTGACATCATCAATCCTGGAAAGCAGGGACACAAGCCAGGGGCAGAGACAAGGGTGATTCAGAAAGATGGAGTTCCTGCCACGGGCGGACTGACCATTTGGAAACTCAGGCACTGCTCGAGGGCCCAGGGTCAGTAGGGGGCCCCATGAGATGCCCCTGGTACCTTTTTCATAGGCTTTTTTGAGTTTGGGCAAGGACACAGGGGCCCCATGATCCCCTATTGCCCGGGGGGCCCATTAGTTGTCAGTCTGCCCCTGGGTAAGGGTCAAAACCACTGCCAGTTTATGATCTGTTGTTTCTGTCCCTTTGGGAAGGTTTCTCTTCACTTCCTGTCGTAGAGAAGCAACAGGTGAGAGGAAGTCTCTTCACAATGTGGGATATCTATGCTTTCATAGTTGTCACCAGATATATCCCCATGGGGAGGTTTCCCCTCTACTGTTTCCTGAATGGCAACTCAACAATTTAGATATTTTCTCACTTCCAGTCCTGACGACAATGGTCACCATGACAAACAGAGAGGGGACCCAGGATGCAATATAACCCTGACAGAAGTGTTAACCTTTTCCTACTCTATCCAAAACAAGAAACAAGTTTGGCTTTAAGTGCACTTTAGGCCTTTTTCACATGAAGGGTCCAATCAGGTCCGCTTGTCAGTCTTTCAGGTGGACCTGACTGGATCGTTCATTCAGCTGTATAGACCGGCAGGTGTAAACGGACTTCTGTCTGTTTACACCCAACTACCTCCAATTCGATCCGGTCTGCCAAAAAAGTAATGGGTATCCGACCCTTTCCGTCTAGACCAGGGGTGGACTGACAACTCATGGGGCCCCCGGGCAATAGGGGATCATGGGGCCCCTGTGTCCTTGCCCACACCCAAAAAAGCCTATGAAACAGCCAATTAAAAGGCATCTCATGGGGCCCCCTACTGACTCCAAGCCCTCGGGCAGTGCCCGAGTGCTCGAATGGTCAGTCCACTCCTGGTCTAGACCATAGGTGTCAAACTGGCGGCCCTCCAGCTGTTGCCAAACTACAAGTCCCATGAGGCATTGCAAGATTGACAGTTACAAGCATGAATCCCAAAGGCAGAGGCATGATGGCACTTCGCAACAGCTGGAGGGCCGCCAGTTTGACACCCCTGGTCTAGGCAGTTAGGAGGGGTCCGTTTACTCCCAGAAGAGCTCTGTTGGTGTCTGCTCTACAGAAACTGAGTGGACATGATTTTGTTATCTGCAGCGCTCTGCTCTGATCAGTATGGGATATGAGAAACAGATCTCCTGCTGATCAAAATGGGGTCCTTCCAATGTGAAAGGGGCCTTCAGCAGTATTTTAATCCAAAAGGGAAACCTGCCAGTGATTTGCTGCAGGTCATTATGTTGACACTTGGCATATACACAGCGGTCCCAACTTTACATTTAAGATAGAAGTATATCATACATCATCATAAGTAAGACATCATTCCAATAGTTAATAATTGGTTGTCATAAGAACATTTCCAAAAAAAAAACCCAATATGTGTTTAATCTGCCCAAAAAACAAATTTCCAAGACATAAAATAAAGGCGTCTCTATACTGGGCACTCATGATGGAGGTAAACATTGGGTGTAATTAGAGGAAGCACTTCTACATTGTTCCATTATGGGGAATCTGTTGGCTTCGAGAAACTCTTATGTCAAGGGTCAAATCTCTCCCTTTAGTGGGCTACACTGCCCGGCTTCAACTGACTGAATGAGCAGACATCCTCTCGGCCCATGTACCATTTCGCATGGCTCCGGTTATAGGCCATGCAAACCTCCTTCTGGGACTTTCCGATCACTAATTTCAGACTTTTGTATGAAATGGCCATATTCGCCTTGATGCCTTCTTCTCACATTCTGGATTCACATCCTTAATGGAACGTCAGGGTATGGTTGACCCCCCTTTACTACTCTGGAAAGCCCTACAACTAAGACACTTCCTATCCAGAATAGTTAAAATTTCTTATCCACTTCCTCTCTTAACTGTTTTTGAGAAGCTCTGTACGTCTAAGACTCTGATCAGACACGGATTATTGACATCTTACAAACTGCTTGTATCGTCCCCTGTGTTTGAGGTACCATCCTATACTAATCGGGACACGGAAATGGGTACCACGTTCTCAGACCAACAGAGAGACAGCATAATACGTCCCACCAATTCTGCCTCTATTTCTCTTCAATTTTAGAAACCTGATTTAAAATTCTAACATGCTGGGACAGGGTCCCAGCTGGGGCGGACTGACAACTCATGGGGCCCCCGGGCAATAGGGGATCATGGGGCCACTGTGTCCTTGCCCAAACTCAAAAAAGCCTATGATAAAGGTACCAGGGGCATCTCATTGGGCCCCCTACTGACCCCGGGCCCTTGGGCAGTGCCCGAGTTTCCAAATGGCCCCTGGTCCCAGCGTCTCTTCGCAAAATTTCCCCTCGAATATCTCCCCTGTGCTGGCGGTGTCATACTTAGGAAGGCACATACCCTCACATATTTTGGAGCTGCCGGTCCTGCGGCCTTTTTGGGTTAAGGTGAGCGATTTGGTGTACACACTCACTGATGAACAACTAGGGGAGGATCCTGTGTCTTTCTTGCTCTATCTGGCCTCCATGTCTTCCAAGAGGTATAAATGATCTCATACACCTTTCCAACCGCTCCATCTCTGCCACCCCCCTCTGCCAATCCCTCACTGGCTTCCGATTGCGCAACGGATCAAATTCAAAACCCTAACACTGACGTACAAAGCCGTCCACCATACTGCCCCGAACTACATCACTGACCTAATATCCAAGTACCACCAAACACGCACACTCCGCTCCTCACAAGACCTCCTTCTCTCTAGGTCCCTGGTCTCCTCCTCCCATGCCCGCCTCCAGGACTTCTCCAGGGTGTCACCCATCCTCTGGAACTCCCTGCCCCAACCCATCAGATTATCACCTACTCTCCTCTCCTTTAGGCGCACCCTGAAAACCCATCTCTTCAGGGAAGCCTACCCCACCCCCTGCTAACCTGCCGACCTCCTCCACTCTTCCTACCACTCCATCCCCTACAGCTATCTCCTCCTGTACCACCATCCCCTCCCTCCTAGATTGTAAGCTCGAAAGAGCAGGGCCCTCGATCCCCTCATGTTTTGCATTGTATTGGTATTGTTCTGTCCCCCATTGTAATGTACAGCGCTGAGCGAACTATCGGCGCTTTATAAATACTGTATAATAATAATAATAATAATACAAAACATCTATTAATGCAGCGATGGCATGCCTTCCTTTGTACTGGCGGCAGACAAACCCACCCCAAGTGAGTGTATGGTTATGCAAAATTTCTGAAACGTACAGTTTGGAACAAAATTATCGCTTCTGCCGACAGTAAGGAGGAACAATTCTATAAAGCTTGTTTCTATAGTACAGATTACACCCTCTTCTCCAGTTACCTTGCTGACCCTAATAGACGATCCATGTATACTTCTTAATTGTAGTATACCTGGCCCTGGCACTTTTGGAAATGTAGTCATGGCCCTATGAGGGATTTTCTACACCCCCTCTATGATCCGAATCTCTGGGGGTCTTCTGAGTAGCTTTTGGAGGGTAACCCAAGCCCCTGCTCTCTCACCCCCCCCCCCCCACACACACACTTTTTTTACTTTGTTTTATAGTGATGTCTGCTTATTAATGCAGAATCATAGATTGTGACAGACATACCTTTCAATTCTACAATGTAGAGCCCCTTTTGACTTTTCGGAACAAGGGGAGTTTATCCTCTGCTTATCGTTTTTTTAATATACTGGTTATGCAGACATGGATATGTGAAACCTTCTTGAGCTTGTTTGGCATTCCCTTACATCGGTACATAGGGACAGCAGAACTACTACAACATAGTTTCAGTACCTGAATCTATGGTGCCCTCTTACTTTGGTGGTCAGTGGAGAAAAAAACCCTTACATCAGTTGTCAGTGGAAATATCCTCACTTACATTGGTGGAAATATCCTCACTTACATTGGTGGAAATATCCTCACTTACATTGGTGGAAATATCCTCACTTACATTGGTGGAAATATACTCACTTACATTGGTGGTCATTGAAGTACCCCCTTGGATTGTTAGTCAGTGGAGAAGGAGCTCTTACATTAGTGATCACTGAAAAAAGGCTTCCTTACATAAGTGGTCAGTGGAGAAGTGTCCCCTTAGATTAGGGGTCAATTGAGAAGGGCTCCCCTTACATTGGTACATAGGTACCTTTGAGGGACCACAGAACCACTGCAGCATAGTTTCAGTACCGATGCTCTGGTGAGTGTCGAAGCCTTCTGGAGATGATAGAAAAATTACATTGCTTGAATCTGCATCACAAGTAGTGAGGGGTTAGGCTTCAGCCCTTCTGCCAATATAACCCATCCCTAGCGCTGAGGTATTTGACATTTTTCATTGCCTCTAGATAATATGAAGATATTATGTGTAAATTTAAAATATAATTTTCTTATACCTTGAGTAAAGGACACATCATAGACTGGAAACATTGGTGATAGTAGTCTACTGATAAATTGGCTTCATGTATACACTGGATAAACAAACATCATGCCCTATCTATCTGGCCAAATGTATGTGGACACACCTCCAAATGATGGAGCTCAGGTGTTTCCAGTGAAAGGTACTGGTAATACACGGAGAACAAAGACATTTTAGACAATTGTGCTCTTCTAACCTTGTGGTAATAGTTTGGTAAAAGCCTTTTTCTGTTTCAGCATAGCTGTGTTCCTGTGTACAAAGCCAGCTCCACAAAGACATGGTTTGGTTAGTTTGGCATTGAGCAACCTGCACAAAGCCTTGACCTCAATCCTACTAAGTTGAAAACCCTTGGTTTGACCAGTTTGGTGTTGGGGAACTTGAGTAGTCTGCATTGAACGCTGACCTCAACCCTACTAAAACCAGGTCTCCTTATCCAACATCATTACTTGAACTCACAAATGCTCTATTGACTGAAGGGGCACATATTCCCTCAAATACACTACAAAATCCTGTGAAAAGCCTTCCCAGAGGAGTGGAGGCTGTTATAGCTGTAAAGAGGGGTCAACTCTATATTAATGGCCATGGTTTTGATGTGGGAAGTCAGACAAGTTTAGGTGTGATGGTCAGGTGTCCACAGATCTACAGTCAGGTCCATAAATATTGGGACATGGACACAATTCTAACATTTTTGGCTCTATACACCACCACAATGGTTTGAAATGAAACAATCAAGATGTGCTTTAACTGCAGACTGTCAGCTTTAATTTGAGGGTATTTAGATCCAAATCAGGTGAACGGTGTAGGTATTACAACAGTTTGCATATGTACCTCCCACTTGTTAAGGGACTAAAAGTAATGGGACAATTGGCTTCTCAGCTGTTCCATGGCCAGGTGTGTGTTATTCCCTCATTATCCCAATTACAATGAGCAGATAAAAGGTCCAGAGTTCATTTAAAGTGTGCTATTTGCATTTGGAATCTGTTGCTGTCAACTTTCAAGATGAGATCCAAAGAGCTGTTAGGCTGAAAAAACAAAACAAACCCATCAGAGAGATAGCAAAAACATTAGGCGTGGCCAAAACAACTGTTTGGAACATTCTTAAAAAGAAGGAATGCACCCGTGAGCTCAGCAACACCAAAAGTCCCGGAAGACCACGGAAAACAACTGTGGCGGATTACTGAAGAATTCTTTCCCTGGTGAAGAAAACACCCTTCACAACAGTTGGCCAGATCAAGAACACTCTCCAGGAGGTAGGTGTATGTGTGTCAAAGTCAACAATCAAGAGAAGACTTCACCAGAGTGAATACAGAGGGTTCACCACAAGATGGAAACCATTGGTGAGCCTCAAAAACAGGAAGGCCAGATTAGAGTTTGCCAAACGACATCTAAAAAAGCCTTCACAGTTCAGGAACAACATCCTATGGACAGATGAGACCAACATCAACTTGTACCAGAGTGATGGGAAGAGAAGAGTATGGAGAAGGAAAGGAACTGCTCATGATCCTAAGCATACCACCTCATCAGTGAAGCATGGTGGTGGTAGTGTCATGGCGTGGGCATGTATGGCTGCCAATGGAACTGGTTCTCTTGTATTTATTGATGATGTGACTGCTGACAAAAGCAGCCGGATGAATTCTGAAGTGTTTCGGGAATATTATCTGCTCATATTCAGCCAAATGCTTCACAGTGCAGATGGACAATGACCCAAAGCAGACTGCAAAAGCAACCAAAGAGTTTAAGGGAAAGAAGTGGAATGTTATGCAATGGCCAAGTCAATCACCTGACCTGAATCCGATTGAGCATGCATTTCACTTGCTGAAGACAAAACTGAAGGGAAAATGCCCCAAGAACAAGCAGGAACTGAAGACAGTTGCAGTAGAGGCCTGGCAGAGCATCACCAGGGATGAAACCCAGCGTCTGGTGATGTCTATGCGTTCCAGACTTCAGGCTGTAATTGACTGCAAAGGATTTGCAACCAAGTATTAAAAAGTGAAAGTTTGATTTATGATTATTATTCTGTCCAATTACTTTTGGTCCCTTAATAAGTGGGAGGCACATATGCAAACTGTTGTAATTCCTACACCGTTCACCTGATTTGGATCTAAACACCCTCAAATTAAAGCTGACAGTCTGCAGTTAAAGCACATCTTGATTGTTTCATTTCAAATCCATTGTGGTGGTGTATAGAGCCAAAAATGTTAGAATTGTGTCCATGTCCCAATATTTATGGACCTGACTGTATATAGTCATATGATGTAGCTTACATTGAGTAGGTGGTGGAACACAGTGTGAGTTGTTAATAGCTGAAGAAAGTTTGGTTATCACTTCACAAAATAATATATTATTGGCTCTGAAGTAAAAACCTTATACTTGTCAACTATAAAAAGATCCAGACATGGACTTGGTCAAAGACACCAAAAAACTTCTGTACTGAGGATATATCAAAGTTCCCTAAATCTGTCTCCGAGGAACAGAATGTCTCCAGACAGATTTGTAATGTCCTATGTCCCAAGAAGAATCAAAACACAATTTAGATTGTGTAACATTTTTGCACGCTTGCTTTGCAACACTAAGCAAGTTTATAATTATCTGATGTGCCAGCTCACACTTTATTTATGTACGGATGCTCATCATGAGCAGAGAGAATGTAATGTATCTACACGTTACTACTGATATCACAAGTGAGCACTGCAAATTCTATGTACTGCGTATAAGGAACGGATAGTAACTGCTACTGTACATGTAAGGCTCCATCACTGACACTGCAAACTCCATGTACTTTGTACTGTATGTATGTATATGCAGGGCTTTTTTTCAGCGGGAACGTGGCGGAACACAGTTCCGGCATCTCCGGGACTGAACGTATGTAAGGGTGCTGGGGTGTGCTGGAGGGTCTATTGATGCTGACTGCTGATGGATCTATTGTTCCTGGGGGTCTATATTTGCATGGAGATCTATTGTTGCCGGGGGTTCTGTTGCTGCTGGTTGGGGATCTATTGTTTCTAGGGGTTTTATATATTTTTTTTGGGGGGGTAAATTTGTTGCTGAGAGAGATCTACTGTTGAAGGAGGAGTTTATTTAGCTGGCTGCTGGGAGATCTGTTGTTGTTGCTGGGGGCTATTGTTGTTGGGGTGGATCTATTGTTGCTGGGAGATCTATTGTTGCTGGTTGGGGGTATCTCTTGTTGTTTCATTTCATTGCTTTACTTATTGTCATTACCAAATTCCATATAAATTACTTGGCAGTATAAAATTATACTTGATTCTATATTCTCTAAAAGGAGTGGCACTGGGAGGTGAGGAGGGGTGAAACCAAGGAACAGTACTTGAAGGTGAGTAGGAGGCGGAGACAAGGGTGATTCAGAAAGATGGAGTTTCTGCCAGGGGCGGACTGACCATTTGGAAACTCGGGCACTGCCCGAGGGCCCGGGGTCAGTAGGAGGCCCCATGAGATGCCCCTGGTACCTTTTTCATAGGCTTTTTTGAGTTTGGGCAAGGACACAGGGGCCCCATGATCCCGTATTGCCCGGGAGCCCCATGAGTTGTCAGTCCGCCCCTGGTTCTTGCACCTATTCTCTGAGAAAAAAAACCTGGGTACATGAAAGGATACATTCACATGGGTGACCAAGAGCAGCCGCTGGTGAGAATCAGTAGATTCTTGCCAACAGATCCAAATGAGGCATGCACACAGTGGGTACAAATAGCAGCTGTCAGGGGTGGCTGTCAGATTTCTACAAATCAACAGCTGTTGCCTCCACTGTTCACATGTAACTGCTCATCTGCCTGGTAACATCCGCATACAGCCTCCGACCAACCTGTTTCTGCTGAGTTTCTGGCTGCTCAAAAACTGGCCATAGCATGCAGTGTAGCATCCAGATCGAACTTTGAATGCAACAAACTATCCGCCCGTGCAATTGCAGCCTAATGAAGGGGGACTAAGCAGCATGGGATACGGGGTAGATTACCATTCTGGCCAAGTCTTCTGAAAGCTCACTCCTAGACCCAGTAATACTTGTGTAGTGCCCCTCTAGATAGCCAGGGCTGAGAGGTTCTGCAGATCAATTCCTTGATACTTCCCCTTGCTCTAGAAACTTGGAGAAGATTCTAGAATCAGTGGGCGGGATTGAGAAGGGGCTGATCTGCATATGTGATTCTGACCAATCCCCAGGCAGGAGGCTTGGCATGGGGCAGGACAGCCCTTAGGTATGACTGAGCCTCCTCAACAGGAGGAGAATTTGGGTGGGAGATGTGAGGAAGGCTGAGATGCAGGAGCCTGGGAGGGGGCCCAGTGGGAAGAGGCCTACCTACAGGCCGTGATCTGGAAAGGAAGATCATTCAGCCTTATCGGTCCATGGAGGGAGGATCACCTGTGGAACCAAGGAAGGAGCCAACCCAGTAGAAGGCCTGAAGGCAGCCACCAGCCCAACAAGCTTACAGGATAGAGTAAGTAATCCTACACCCCTTGGGCCAGATAAGGGGAAAGAGCATTCAGGTGGGAAACCTGACTAGCCTCCATCTGGGACTGTTTGATCTAAAGTGACAGATTCTGGGTCCCCTTGCCCAGGGATTCCCTCAGGCAGCTGGGTGAGGAGAGGATTCATCTGGGGTCTGGGGTGGTACATCAAGAGAGGCTGGAGAGCTCTCCATGGAGAAACCCTTCTTTGCTGTTTAGAGACTTGTACATAGTTGCTAAGGAGTTGTCCTCTGTTGCAGTTCCCTTGGGCATCCCATACACCCCTCAACCCCCTCCAAGTTCAATACCTCTAATACAAAAAAGAAAAAAAAACAAGCTCAAGCACTGTTTATTGTCTCCAGAATGCAAGTCTGTGAAAAATGCATGTTGTTTGGCTGTGCAGGACTATAGGGGGACCCAAACCTTCAGTAACTCCTAAGGGGGTAGTGCTACACTTGCCTTCAGAGTGCACCCCTGTCAATCTTTCCTCTGTTGTAGAGGTGCCGAAAAATACCTGGTGGTGGCTAGCATTGTATAATACCCAGTAGTGGCTTGTGTCCCTGCTTTCCAGGATTGATGATGTCACCTCTCCTCTGTCATGTGACACTGTTCAGGCCTAGCAAATGGCTGCGAGGCCCAAGCACTGTATAACATTCAAAAGCTGTAGGTATTTTGTGGGAAGAAGAGTATGCACCAGGGGCAGACTGACAACTCATGGGGCCCCCGGGCAATAGAGGATCATGGTGTCCTTGCCCAAACTCAAAAAAGCCTATGAAAAAGGTACCAGGGGCATCTCATTGGGCCCCCTACTGACCCCGGGCCCTCAGGCAGTGCCCGAGTTTCCAAATGGTCAGTCCGCCCCTGGTATGCACAACCACTGCCCAGCTGTTAGAAAACAAGTGATTGTCCATACATGCAGAGCACACTTCATGCCAACTATATGGATCAACGAGGCAGTATTTGCAATACAACCAACTTTGCTTTTCTGTGGCGCCGTTAAAATATGCTCAGTCAGTGGTTTAGGGCAGCCTTTCGCAACCTTTTTTTAATGGCAGCACTCTTTAAAAAGAGAAGTGAATTGGTGCTGCGCTACTCAGTGCATGAAAAATATAACATAAATAATAAATGAATAAAATCAGAAGATAAATGCACATATGACCCTCATCCAAGTGTGAAAACAACATATGCAAAAAACATGGATAGGTTCAGGCAATATCAAACATCAATAAAGACAGCACAGTGTGCTAATAATGTGCCAGTGATTAAGTGGACACAAGATATTAATCATAATAAAAAACTGTTGTGTTAATGTGAATAAGTCCCAAAAAGAATAATAGCAGTCCCAAAGAAAACACAATGGATCTTCAACACAAGCCGTGAGACATCCATTGATGAAAATGTATATAATCAATCCTCCACCGGCTAGCGTGTGCGCTCACCTCCAAAATGCGACCCCCAAGGAGTCATAAAGCATACAGAAAACCTCAAACGATGATCCCAAATAGATGGTCCTCGATAGCAATCAAAGAAAGAGGGGTTCTCTCTGATGACCCTGGCAAACACTCGCAGGCATGCTTCAGATATGGCCACAGACCTCGATCATCAGTACTTGATCATACCTCTGCTGAACATTTCTTAGATCAGGTCTTCTCATTCAACATCGGTAATTCACCTCAACCCTACTGAACACCTTCAGGAAGAATTGGAATACCAATTGTGGGCCAGATCTTTATATCCAACATCAGTACTTGATCATACCTCTGCTGAACATCTCTTAGATCAGTATCCCCACATGGAATATTTAAGCAAGAAGACTTCCCATAGTGTAATATGTCAAATATTTTATTATGAACAGCACCCATCATGACTACTCACATTAAAAAACGGGTCAGCAGACCAATACAGGCAAAATTACTTCAGCAAAAAACTGCAGGAAAGGTTTAAAGGATTGGGAGTACCAAGATGGCGGCTGCCGTCTGTACCGGATATGATGTCACCACGCTTCCCTCCTACGCGTTGTGTGACCTCCTCAGGGCTCAGCACTCTTTAAAAGTATGCAAAATCTCAAGGCACCCCAGTAAAAAACGTAACCGTTACTTATCAATGGGAAACCCAAGCCTGGGATGATGCACAATACCACCTTGATGAAGTTAACTTCACATCAGAACTCCTCCTTCATATCAGATGTTTACCCCCCCCCCATCACAACAGAGTGCTACCACCACATCAAAGTCCTCCCTACAGAGCCGAATCTAGTGGATTGCTGGGGTGGGCTGTGTCCCCCAGATTTTGTTCTTGCCCTTCCAAAACCAGTTCCATCAGGACGGTTGACCCTATAATGAGGCACTGAAGCCCTGCCCAACCACCATGGTGTAATAGCCACAAGCACCCCCCCTCCCCCGATCAGACAGTCTAGATTCAGCCCTGCCCCTCTTTATATGGGAGCCCTCGTTTTATATCAGAGTACCCTCATGACAGTTCCCCCCTCCCCCCATCACATCAGTCTCCCCCTGGATCACAAAGTCCTCTCAAACATCTCTAATCCAGGGCACACTGTGTCTTGTACTTTCAGCACCCTCAGGGGAACCCAGAGAGCACTACAGGGTGTTGCAGCACTTTGGTTGAGAAACACTGGTTTATGGCTCTGAGGATGCAAGGTGGGCAGGGGCGGACTGACAACTCATGGGGCCCCCGGGCAATAGGGGATCATGGGGCCCCTGTGTCCTTGCCCAAACTCAAAAAAGCCTATGAAAAAGGTACCAGGGGCATCTCATGGGGCCCCCTACTGACCCCGGGCCCTCGGGCAGTGCCTGAGTTTCCTAGTGATCAGTCCACCTGTCAGGGATCGCCGCGGCACTGGTCCCGGCACATGCGCATTAGGCCGTCTCAGGCGGGGATGCGTGCGCTAGGGTCCGGCCCGCCATGGCGAAGATCGCGCATGCGCACTAGCGTGCGCTAGTGCACGCCTGGCACCAATGACAGCGCAGGGCGCGGTATTTAAATCGCCCTGTGCTGTCACTTGTTGCCAAATGGTCTTCTGTGATTCCTGTTACCTGTGTTTGAGTACTACTACCCGGATTGTTTTGACCTCTGCTGCCTTCTCCCTGTCCTGACCTCTGGCTTGTCTGACTTCACCCCTGGATGTTCCCCTTTAGATCTGATCTCCTGTTATTGACCTGGCGTGTGACCCGACCATCCTTTGCCTGCTGCTTTGTACCGCACCGACCCCCCTGTTACCGACTTAGCTTTAGCCCATCCATCCCATTGGGATCTTCCGGTCCCCTCACATCAGACTCTCACCCGGCGGGAGCCTCTGGCAGACTCCTCTACCACTGGTGGGTATACCCGGTAGTCGCGACCTGGTCTCGGAGCGCTCTAAGTCCATCCCCACCATCAGGGGCTCTGGTGAACAAGTGCTCCGGGACTTAGACTCCGCGCTCCAGGGAGGCCTTACCAGTGGGTTGCTAGAGGTGCTGCCAGGTGGTCCCTTACACCACCCCTGAAGGTGGGGTTTTTTTTGTTGAACTTGATGGGCACATGTCTCTAATTAACCCTAACCTTGAAATTATGTAACCCCTCCTGCATCAAAAGATGACAGAACTGGAGTGTAGAATACATGCAGCAATGATTATATCATTCTCATCCCTTAATGTACTACACGGTGAGTCACAGTCACTGGACAAGAATTTACATATCAAAACAAGTCAGTACTAATAGATCCAATGGACAAAAAACAATATTACATTTTTATTCACAATCACTGGACAAGAATTTACATATCAAAACAAGTCAGTACTAATAGATCCAATGGACAAAAAAAAATAATTTTTATTCAGGGATCCCCCCGTCAACCTCTATACCAAGGCTTCTCAACAAGGGTTCCATGGAACCCTAAAGTTCCTCCAAAGGCCTCAAGGGGTTCCTTTGAGCAATGAACAATTTATGCCTCTCAGATAAGTTCCCATTGACTCCATTGATCTATTTACTGTAGATATGTGTAAGGGGGTGACTCTTCCCAATGACCACAAGTGCAAGGAGCATTCTTCCCATTGTCCATCACACTAATGTACAGTATCATGAGTTGTAGATATAGTCATTTTTACCAGTGGTTCCCGGAGACTGGAAAATTATTTCAAGGGTTCCTCTGTGTTGAAAAGGTTGAGAAAGGCTGATCTATACCATCCACTCCTCACCCATCTCCACCTTTCCATTCTCCTTCCTATCTCCAGAGCTTTTCATCACCCGAAAGTCCTCACACTTTGCTCAAGCACTAATAATTACTGTTTATAAATCAAAAGGATTGTCCTACTACAAATATATCTAGACTTGCCCTATTCCATAAAGTTGTTAACCTGTAACAATAATATACATGACTCAGCAGACTCCTGAATGAGTCTAGTTCGCAGCCTTCATTAATGAACAATTTCTGCCAGAGGCATAGAACTCTGAATTACTTAATCTGTAAAGTACATTGATTTGTTTTGTTGTACAAACTCCATATCCTGTTTTCTTATTGAATCATAAAGTTTTTATATATTTATTGCATATATATATAAGGTACACTCACAGTAGTCCTTGCCCTCAAGGAGCTTACAATCTAAGGTCCATATCTCACACACATACTAGGGACACTTTAGACAGGAGCCAGTTAACCTACCAACATTACTTAGGAGTGTTGGATGAAACCCACACAAATTCTAGGAAAACAAGCAAACTCCATGCAGTCTTGACTAGGATTCATACTGGGGACCACAGTAATGCAAAGTAGACGTGATAACCACTAAGCCATTGTACATACCTGGTGGCTGAATGTTTATACACACCTGACCATCACACCTATATGAGCTTGTTGGACTTCTCATTCTGAAGTCAAATTATAGAGTTCAGGTGTTTTCAGTGAAGGGTACTGGCAATGCTACAGCATAAAAAGAAATTTTAGACACTTGCTCTCTCCCAACTTTGTGGTAACAGTTTGGTGAAGGCCTTATTCTCTATCAGCATGACTGTGCCCCTGTGTACGAAGACAGCTCCATAAAGACATGGTTTAACCAGTTTGGTGGGGAGGAACTCAAGTGGTCTGTACAGAACCCTGACCTCAACCCTACTGAACACTTTCGGAAGAATTGGAATACCAGTCGTGGGCCAGATCTTTATATACAACATCAGTACTTGATCATACCTCTGCTGAACATCTCTTAGATCAGGTCTTCTCATTCAACATCAGTAATTCACCTCAACCCTACTGAACACCTTCAGGAAGAATTGGAATACCAATTGTGGGCCAGATCTTTATATCCAACATCAGTACTTGATCATACCTCTGCTGAACATCTCTTAGATCAGGTCTTCTCATTCAACATCGGTAATTCACCTCAACCCTACTGAACACCTTCAGGAAGAATTGGAATACCAATTGTGGGCCAGATCTTTATATCCAACATCAGTACTTGATCATACCTCTGCTGAACATCTCTTAGATCAGGTCTTCTCATTCAACATCGGTAATTCACCTCAACTCTACTGAACACCTTCAGGAAGAATTGGAATACCAATTGTGGGCCAGATCTTTATATCCAACATCAGTACTTGATCATACCTCTGCTGAACGTCTCTTAGATCAGGTCTTCTCATTCAACATCAGTAATTCACCTCAACCCTACTGAACACCTTCAGGAAGAATTGGAATACCAATTGTGGGCCAGATCTTTATATCCAACATCAGTACTTGATCATACCTCTGCTGAACATCTCTTAGATCAGGTCTTCTCATTCAACATCAGTAATTGACCTCAACCCTACTGAACACCTTCAGGAAGAATTGGAATACCAATTGTGGGCCAGATCTTTATATCCAACATCAGTACTTGATCATACCTCTGCTGAACATCTCTTAGATCAGGTCTTCTCATTCAACATCAATGATTCACCTCAACCCTACTGAACACCTTCAGGAAGAATTGGAATACCAATTGTGGGTCAGATCTTTATATCCAACATCAGTACTTGATCATACCTCTGCTGAACATCTCTTAGATCAGGTCTTCTCATTCAACATCGGTAATTCACCTCAACCGTACTGAACACCTCTAGGATCAGGTCTTCTCATCCAACACCAGTACCTAACCTCACAAATGGGCACAAATTCCAACAGACACTCCAAAACCTTGTGACTCCAAGTGGAGGCTGTTATAAAATACAAAGGGGGGCAACTCCGTATTAATGGCAAGGTTTTTGACATGAATGTCCAACAAGCTCATATAGGCGTGATGGTCAGGTGTCCAAAAATATTGGCTAATAATGTATCATCATTAAAGATTAAACTTAGTTAAAAACATTTTTTATCTCTATGTCCCATGATGTGCAGGTTGCTGAATTCTGCAGAAATTTTCACTGCAGGGCTGCCCTGTCCTCTTACTGCTGCTGAACTTCCGGTGCTGTGGAGAATACATGATATGTGAATGGAGGAGAAAATCCTGCGACTGATCCACCTCTTCTTCATTCAAAAATCCCCCATTCACAGATTAAGTTATAGGCAGTGTAATCCCTGAAAGGGGAATTTCCACTTTATGTCCTCCACCCCCTCCTCTTCTTCTTTTGGAACTCTTTTTGAGTTTGCAGTGGATACCTAGTAAAAGTGATCCAAGTGGAAGTTCAGCCCTCCACTGTTTGCCCACAGCTTTCTGGGATACATCATAGGTCAAAGGAGGCTGAGGGACCATTCACACAGAGCAGTACGTAGCCTAAAAGAGAAGAGGGCAGGAGGGTGTGTCCCCATTGGATCATCTTTAGTGAAGCTGAACCCCCATGGCAGCATCAGGAAGACAAATTAACCCCTTGACCTCCAGAGGATTTACCCCCCCCCCCCTCCCACCTTCCTGACCAGGCCATTTTTTGCATTACGGCGCTGCGTTATTTTAACTGACAATTGCGCAGTCGTGCAACGCTGCACTCAAATTAAATTTACGTCCTTTTTCTCCCAATAATAGAGCTTTCTTTCGGTGGCATTTGATCACCTGTGCGTTTTTATTTTTTGCACTATAAACAAATAAAGATTGACAATTTTGAGAAAAAAAACTATATTTTTGACTTTTTGCTATTAAACATGTCCAATAAAAAAATTTTAAAAATCAAATTTCATCATAAATGTAGGGCAAAATGTATCCTGCTGCACGTCTTTGCTAAAAAAAAAAAAATCCTAATACGTGTAAATTAATTGGTTTATGTGAAAGTTATAGCGTCTACAAATGGTATATATCCTGGAATTTTTATTTATTTATTTATTTATTTTACTAGTAATGGTGGCAATCAGCGACGTATAGAGGGACTGCGGCGGGCATTTTGACACTGGGGGGAAACTGACTAACTGACATCCCCAGTGACACTAATACAGGAATCAAAAGCACTGACACTGTACTAATAGCACTGGGCAGGAAGGGGTTAACATCTGAGGCGATCAAAGGGTTAACTCTGTGCTGTGTCTGTGCTTTCAGCTGTAAGCACACTACTTTGTATGGCTATGCAGAGCCATACAAAGCAGTGTGCAGGAGCTGACAGGGGAGAGAACTGTATTGTTTACATACAGTTCTCTCCCTCGTCAGTAATACTCAACGATCATCGGGTGCCGGTGATTGACAGCCGAGTCCGCACTAGAATTGGATCGCATTGGTATTCACACCTATGCGATCCGATTCTGCACATCGCGCCACGTTTTGCGGACCGATTTCGGGGTGTTGTTAACTTAACATACACACCCGCATTGGTTCGCATGAACGGGATGCGATTCTGATGCGGTGCAGAATTCTCACAGACAACGCTGCAAATTCCGCACTGCATCAGTGTGAACCCAGGCTTAAGCTCAATGCAAAGTTCCAGACTATCGTTTTGGAGCGGAGAAAGCTGTATTTCGGGCTTTCTCCGGATTCTGTAGTCCCGGATTGGGATCTGGAGCTTGAAGGTTCCAAGGTGTCTTGGGACGTAACCTTCCATCCTGTGTCCAGATTTTACTGGATGCCTGCAGCCTGTGTGAGTACAGTCTCTGATGGGGGTGCTGCTTCAGATTGAGTGCGGCTTCGAACGAGTGCATAGAAGAAGCAGTTAAACGCAGCAGTTGAACTAAAGCAGGAGAACCCAAACAGCAGGAAGATACAACAACAGTTAGAAGCTCTACTGCATGCTGGAAGACTGCAAGCAAACACCCTGGGAAACCTCTTACATGCCTGAGACCCACTCTGTGTGCCTTTATATAATACGCCCCTCTTCTCATCATATTACTACCCTCTGTTCCCAAATCTCATTTCTCTACCCCTCTGCTCCACCCCACAACCTGTACATCTCCCCCTCACTGCTATCATCTCCCTACTACTGCTCTCTTCACCTCCCCAAAATGTCTCTTCCACTCCTCCTTCTCATTTTCCTCTCCTCCGTTCCCAAATTCCATTCACTATATCCCTCTGCCCCTCCCAAACATTTGTATATCGTGTCCTCACTGCTTCCCTCACCCCTCTATGGCACCCACCACCTCCTCCTATTACTCCACTCTCCCACTGACCCCAACACCCCCACTAGGAGTTTCTCACGCTCCTGCACATCCCGCTCCCATGCCACCTTTCTCACCCTTCTCCTCCTCCTAGCCGCGGGGGACATCTCCCCAAATCCTGGCCCTCCACCTCCCTCACCCGCTCAACACCCTCCCACTTCCACGTCCTACTGCAACCCCCGCAACTTAGTATCTGTCTCCCTGCTCCCTAAAATCTCTCCCCCGTTTTCATGTGCACTCCTGAACGCCCGTTCGGTGTGCAACAAGCTTACCGCCATCCACGACCTCTTTGTTTCCCGCTCCCTCAACCTCCTGGCAATCACCGAAACCTGGATCCAGCCCACTGACTCTACCTCCCCTGCTGCACTCTCCTATGGAGGTCTCACCTGGACCCACTCACCCAGGCCTAACGGTCGTAAAGGTGGTGGGGTTGGTCTGCTCCTGTCACCGCAAAGCACCTTCCGAGTCCTCCCAAACCCCCCCTCCCTATCCTTCTCCTCCTTCGAGGCCCACTGCCTCCGACTATTCTCCCCAACCCCCCTGAAGATTGCTGTGATATACCGGCCTCCTGGATCCATACCACGCTTCCTGGATGACTTCTCCTCCTGGCTACCCTTCTTCCTCTCCTCTGAGCTACCCACCATAATTCTTGGGGATTTTAACATCCCTGTCAACCTCGACAACCCGGACACAGCCCGTCTCCTCCACCTAACCTCCTCCTTTGCACTTGCACAGTGCATACAATCCACCACCCACTCCGACGGAAATATCCTTGATCTTGTCTTCTCCAACCGATGTGCTCCCCACAACCTCACTAACACCCCCTTCCCTCTCTCTGACCACAACCTGATCACCTTCTCTATCTCCTCGTCCTCCAATGCCTACCCCTCCAAATGTCACACTACTACCAGCCGTAACCTCCGCAACCTTAACCCTGCCTCCCTCCACTCTGCAGCTGATCAACTCCACGACCGCATCCTCCCCCTGTCCTGCCCCGACTTGGCTTTGACCGCCTACAACAATGCGCTCTCAACAGCCCTTGACTCACTAGCGCCTTTAACCACACGCAACACCAGACCCCGACCGCTCCAGCCCTGGCAGACTGATCACACCAAAACCCTCAAACGACAAAGTCGTGCCCTGGAGCGACTATGGCGCAAAACCAAATCCAAACAAGCCTTCACCCGCTACAAATCTGCCTTCCGCACCTACACCTCCTCCCTCCATGCTGCCAAACAGGCCTACTTCTTGACCCTCATCAAGGCCCTCTCCTCCAATCCTCGCCGACTCTTCTCTGCCTTCAACTCTCTACTCTCTCCACCCCCACCTCCACCCAGCACCTCACTCACTGCCCTTGAGATTGCCAATCACTTCAAAAACAAAATTGACACAATTCGCAAGGACATTGCCGCAACTCACATGCCCTCTCAACCTGTCCCCTCTCACACAGCTACCCCCTTATCCCCCCTCCCCCTCGACATAACCCGCAGGGACTTCGTCGCTGCTCAAACTCTCTCCAACCCCCTTCACCCTCACTCAGCTACCCCCTCATCACCCCTCTCCCACGGCCCCACCACTGCTCTGACCTCCTCTTCCACCCCACCCTACATTCCTCATACTGAAGCTCCCCCAACACTCCACACCTTTGACCTTACTACCATCGAGGAAGTCTCCAAGACCCTCTCTGATGCCCGCCTCACCACCTGCCCCCTCGACCCTATCCCCTCACAACTCCTACGACCTTCCTCCTCCTCCATCCTACGCTCCCTCACCCACATCTTCAATCTCTCCCTCTCCTCAGGCACTTTCCCCTCCCCTCTGAAACATGCACACATCACCCCCATACTTAAAAAGCCCTCCCTGGACCCCAATGACCCGAACAACCTCAGACCCATCTCCCTGCTCCCATTTACATCTAAACTCCTCGAGCACCTAGTCTACACCCGCCTATGCTCTCACCTCAACGACAACAACCTCCTCGATCCCCTACAGTCCGGCTTCCGTCCCCTACACTCCACCGAAACTGCCTTACTCAAACTCTCCAACGACCTGCTAACCGCCAAAGCTAATGGACACTATTCAGTGCTCCTACTCCTTGACCTCTCTGCGGCCTTCGACACAGTCGACCACCCCCTCCTCCTCAAAAAACTACACTCCCTCGGCCTCAGAGATTCTGCTCTCTCCTGGATCTCATCCTACCTGTCACAACGCTCTTTCAGCGTTACCTATAATGCTACCACCTCCCCCTCACTCCCCCTCTCTGTTGGGGTCCCTCAAGGCTCTGTCCTCGGGCCCCTTCTCTTCTCCATCTATACCTCCTCCCTTGGCCAACTCATACACTCTCACGGCTTCAACTACCACCTCTATGCCGACGACACACAAATCTATCTCTCAACCCCCCACCTCACCCCCTTGGTCTCAGCCCGAATCACACACCTACTGAGCGACATATCAGACTGGATGTCGCTCCACTTCCTTAAATTGAACCTCTCCAAAACCGAGTTTCTTGTCTTCCCCCCAGCCCGGACACCACCCCCCATTGATTTCTCCGTCACGTCCAACAACGCTACCATCAAACCCGCCCTGCAGGCCAGAGTACTGGGTGTCATTCTGGACTCCAACCTATCCTTCCAGCCCCAAGTCCAATCTTTAACAAACTCGTGCAGACTCCACCTCCGCAACATCGCCAAAATCCGCACGTTCCTAACCCCAGAAACCACTAAACAGCTCATCCACTCCCTCATCATATCACGACTCGACTACTGCAACTCCCTCCTCACTGGCCTGCCTCGCCGCTGGCTATCCCCTCTTCAGTCCATCCTGAACACGGCTGCCAGACTCATTCACCTTTCCAACCGCTCTGTCTCCGCCACCCCCCTCTGCCAATCCCTCCACTGGCTTCCGATTGCGCAACGGATCAAATTCAAAATCCTAACGCTGACGTACAAAGCTGTCCACCATACTGCCCCGAACTACATCACTGACCTAATATCCAAGTACCGCCCAGCACGCACACTCCGCTCCTCACAAGACCTCCTTCTCTCTAGTTCCCTGGTCTCCTCCTCCCATGCCCGCCTCCAGGACTTCTCCAGGGTGTCACCCATCCTCTGGAACTCCCTGCCCCAACCCATCAGATTATCACCTACTCTCCTCTCCTTTAGGCACACCCTGAAAACCCATCTCTTCAGGGAAGCCTACCCCACCCCCTGCTAACTTGCCTCCCTCCTCCACTCTTCCTACCACTCCATCCCCCACAGCTATCTCCTCCTGTGCCACCACCCCCTCCCTCCTAGATTGTAAGCTCGAAAGAGCAGGGCCCTTGATCCCCTCATGTTTTGCATTGTATTGGTATTGTTCTGTCACATGTTCTGTCCCCCTTTGTAATGTACAGCGCTGAGCGAACTATTGGCGCTTTATAAATACTGTATAATAATAATAATAATAATAATAAGCCAAGCCTGAGAATAGATCAAGGCTCCATTATTGGAGACAGGAGATCTCAACCAGGAGGTCAGTGGTGCCCCAGCCAGGAGTCAAGAGACAGGAGGTCCCAGCCAGAAGTCAGAGGTTCCTCAGCCAGGAGTCAAGAGATAGGAGGTCCCAGCCAGGAGTCAGAGGTGCCCCAGCCAGGAGTCAAGAGACAGGAGGTCTCAACCAGGAGTCAGAGGTGCCCCAGCCAGGAGTCAAGAGACAGGAGGTCTCAACCAGGAGTCAGAGGTGCCTCAGCCAGGAGTCAAGAGACAGGAGGTCTCAATCAGGGGTCAGAGGTGCCCCAGCCGGGAGTCAAGAGACAGGAGGTCCCAGCCAGGAGTCAAGAGACAGGAGGTCCCAGCCAGGAGTCAAGAGGCAGGAGGTCCCAGCCAGGAGTCAAGAGGCAGGAGGTCCCAGCCAGGAGTCAAGAGGCAGGAGGTCCCAGCCAGGAGTCAAGAGGCAGGAGGTCCCAGCCCGGAGTCAAGAGACAGGAGGTCCCAGCCAGGAGGCAGGAGGTCCCAGCCAGGAGTCAAGAGGCAGGAGGTCCCAGCCAGGAGTCAAGAGGCAGGAGGTCCCAGCCAGGAGTCAAGACAGAGGCAGGAGGTCCCAGCCAGGAGTCAAGTGACAGGAGGTCTCAACCAGCGGGTCAGAGGTGCCCCAGCCAGGAGGTCTCTTCCCAGGAGTTAGGTGGATTCCTATTGGGGTGTCAGGAGAACTCCTAACCAGAGGCCAGGAGTGGGCTGTGCTGCAGGGTGCCATGATTAAGGCTGAAAGAACCAGGATAGGTAGACAATAATGTTGGACTGGTAAGGAGAGCAAGTGGTTCTGCTGACAAGGGAGCCATTTGACTGTTAATGTGGCAGGGGGTGTGACCTATGACCAGGGGTGGACTGACCATTTGAAAACTCGGGCACTGCCCGAGGGCCTGGGGTCAGTAGGGGGCCGCATGAGATGCCCCTGGTACCTTTTTCATAGGCTTTTTTGAGTTTAGGCAAGGACACAGGGGCCCCATGATCCCCTATTGCCCGGGGGCCCCATGAGTTGTCAGTCCGCCCCTGCCTATGACTACATACTTTTGCTAATAGGTACCCCTTATTCCTATTGCAAAAGGTTGGGAGGTATGTTGTTGTGCAGTGGTTGGGGCGTGGTGTTTTCAGCACATATTTTCTGGCATTATGATTGTCTTATCACATTATTATCAGTTTGTTCCTTTGTTTTGTGATAGATTTCTTTTCATTGAGATAATATTCTTTCCTTGGTATTTGGAATTAAGCTTTACATTTCCCAAACTAGAGCTTTGACTTAGCTGCCAATATTCTGAAATTGTTCAGAGAGGCTTTCGTTTGCAAAGAGATTCCTGCCCAGATTTTTTTCTTTAACCTCTTGCCACATACACTATATTGCCGGAGGTATTGGGCCGCCGGCCTTTCCACGCACATGAACTTTAATGGCCTCCCAGTCTTAGTCCGTAGGGTTCAATATTGAGTTGGCCCCGCCCTTTGCAGCTATAACAGCTTCAACTCTTCTGGGAAGGCCGTCCACAAGGTTTAGGAGGGTGTCTATGGGAAGGTTGGACCATTCTTCCAGAAGCACATTTGTCAGGTCAGGCACTGATGTCGGGGGAGGAGGCCTGGCTCACAGTCTCCACTCTAATTCATCCCAAAGGTGTTCTGTGGGGTTGAGGTCAGGACTCTGTGCAGGACAGTCAAGTTCCTCCACCCCAAACTGGCTCCTCCATGTCTTTATGGACCTTGCTTTGTGCACTGGTGTGCAGTCATGTTGGAACAGGAAGGGGCCATCCCCAAACTCTTCCCACAAAGTTGGGAGCATGAAGTTGTCCAAAATGTCTTTGTATGCTGACGCCTTAAGAGTTCCCTTCACTGGAACTAGGGGGCCAAGCCCAAGCCCTGAAAAACAACCCCACACCATAATCCCCTCTCCACCAAACTTTGCGCTTGGCACAATGCAGTCAGGCAAGTACCGATCTCCTGGCAACTGCCAAACCCAGACACATCCATCGGATTGCCAGACAGAGAAGCGTGATTGGTCATTCCAGAGACCACGTCTCCTCTGCTCTAGAGTCCAGTGGCGGCGTGCTTTACACCACGGCATCCGACACTTTGCATTGCACTTGGTGATGTAAGGCTTGGATGCAGCTGCTCTGCCATGGGAACCCATTCCATGAAGCTCTCTACGCACTGTTGTTGGGCTCATCTGAAGGCCACACCAAGTTTGGAGGTCTTTAGCTATTGACTCTGCAGACAGTTGGTGACTTCTGCGAACTGTGCGCTTCACCATGCGCTGACCCCGCCCTGTCATGTGACGTGGCCTACCACTTGGTGGCTGAGTGGCTGTTGTTCCCAGTTGCTTCCACTTTGTTATAATCCCACTAACAGTTGAGCGTGGAATATTTAGTAGCCAGGAAATGTCACGGATGGACTTATTGCACAGGTGACAACCTATCACGGGACCACGCTTGGAGTCACTGAGCTCCTGAGAGCGACCCATTCTTTCACCAATGTTTGTAGAAGCAGTCTGCATGCCTAGGGGCTTGATTGTATACACCTGTGTCCATGGAGGGGATTGGAACACCTGAATCACATGATTGGGAGGGGATTGGAACACCTGAATCACCTGATTGGGAGGGAGGGGCCAATACTTTTGGTAATATATTATATGTAACGCATGCAGCAGCAGAGAGGGAGGGCTTTAATGCCTATAATTCCATGGATGGCTGAGGTTTCAGAGCGCTCACTGCACACTTCCAGTGCCTGGGCCATCATAGAAAGCTTCCGGTCTCTGGTAATGATCAGGAGCCAACAGGACCGGCACCCGATCATGTGACAGCCAATCACAGTGGTCACATTATTGGACAGCCCTTCCAGCCTCCGGGCATGAAGACAGTCACCCACTTAAAGTGATACTAAAGTGTTTTTTTTTTATATAAAATAATAAACATGTTCTAATTATCTGCTCTGTGTAATGGTTTTGCACAGAGCAGCCCCGATCCTCCTCTTCTCCCACCGGTGCTCCTGGCCCCTTCTTCCTGTCAGGTGCCCCTCATAGCAAACAGCTGGCTATGGGGGCACCCGATCCGTGGCTCTGCCTGTCCATTCACACACTGAGCTGTGGCTCTGCCCCACCCCCTCCCTCTTCTGATTGGCTCACTGGCTGTGATTGACAGCAGCGGGAACCATTGGCTCGCTAATCAGGACTGAGAGTCCCCAGAGAACCAAGGCTCTTGTGGTCATTACTGGATTGAGAGGGGGCTCAGGCAGGGGCGGACTGACAACTCATGGGGCCCCCGGGCAATAGTGGATCATGGGGCCCCTGTGTCCTTGCCCAAACTCAAAAAAGCTTATAGAAAAAGGTACCAGGGGCATCTCATGGGGCCCCCTACTGACCCCGGGCCGTCGGGCAGCTCCCGAGTTTCCAAATGGTCAGTCCGCCCCTGGGCTCAGGTAAGTATTAGGGGGGGCTGCTACACACGGAAGGTTCTTTACTTTCATGCAGGAAAAAATGGCCTGGTCATGAAGGGGGGGGGGGTGGTAAAACTTTTGGAGGGTAAGTGGCTATTACAAAATCTGATTGTATGATCTTCAATAGATCCACCAACAACTATATAATGTAAGGGCCAATTGGATACCAAATGTGATGTTTGGGTTTGTCCTCGTATTATGTCGTTTTGGCCAATTTAACTGCTTGCCGCCCTGCCACTGTGTATATACGTGTGCAGGGCGGCAGTGGAGCGCAAAAGCACGTTTTAAAACATGCTCCGCGCTCCCGACACATTCGCGGGTAGGGGGCGCACACGCGCGCTCCCACCGACCCGCGGGTGACACGATTGGATCCAGGGGGGATCAATCATTAGATTTCAGCCAGTGATTTCTGGCTGAAATCACATGATCGGTCCCTGTCCTATCCTGTCCTGTGTTGACATTTACACAGGGCAGGATATGATGTCATTCTTCTCTGCCTGGACACATTCCATTCCGGACAGAGAAGAAGACATCCAAACAGTGAGTAAAACACTACACAGTGACAGTTAGAACACTCGAGGTCACATTTAACCCCCTGATCACCCCCCCCCAGTTAACCCCTTCACTGCCCTGTCACCAGTGTCACTGATCAGTGAAGCGATTTTTACTGATCAGTGTCGCTGGCGACTTCCGATAGTGTTAGCGCCCCTCCCAGATAGCGCCAGTTTGCCCGCCAGTACACCAGTAATCCTATTTAACCCCTTGATCGCCCCCCCCAGTTAACCCCTTCACTGCCCTGTCACCAGTGTCACTGATCAGTGAACCAATTTTTACTGATCACTGTATCAGTGTCGCTGGCGACTTCCGATAGTGTTAGCGCCCCTCCCAGATAGCGCCAGATTGCCCGCTAGTACACCAGTAATCGCATTTAACCCCTTAATCTCCCCCCCAGTTAACCCCTTCACTGCCCTGTCACCAGTGTCACTGATCAGTGAAGCGATTTTTACTGATCACTGTATCAGTGTCGCTGGTGACTTCCGATAGTGTTAGCGCCCCTCCCAGATAGCGCCAGTTTGCCCGCCAGTACACCAGTAATCCCATTTAACCCCAAATCTCCCCCTCCCCCAGTTAACCCCTTCACTGCCCTGTCACCAGTGTCACTGATCAGTGAACCAATTTTTACTGATCACTGTATCAGTGTCGCTGGCGAATTCCGATAGTGTTAGCGCCCCTCCCAGATAGCGCCAGTTTGCCCGCCAGTACACCAGTAATCCCGTTTAACCCCTTGATCGCCCCCCCCAGTTAACCCCTTCACTGCCCTGTCACCAGTGTCACTGATCAGTGAACCAATTTTTACTGATCACTGTATCAGTGTCGCTGGCGACTTCCGATAGTGTTAGCGCCCCTCCCAGATAGCGCCAGATTGCCCGCTAATACACCAGTAATCCCATTTAACCCCTTAATCTCCCCCCCAGTTAACCCCTTCACTGCCCTGTCACCAGTGTCACTGATCAGTGAACCAATTTTTACTGATCACTGTATCAGTGTCGCTGGCGACTTCCGATAGTGTTAGCGCCCATCCCAGATAGCGCCAGTTTGCCCGCCAGTACACCAGTAATCCCGTTTAACCCCTTGATCGCCCCCCCCCCCAGTTAACCCCTTCACTGCCCTGTCACCAGTGTCACTGATCAGTGAACCAATTTTTACTGATCACTGTATCAGTGTCGCTAGCGACTTCCGATAGTGTTAGCGCCCCTCCCAGATAGCGCCAGTTTGCCCGCCAGTACACCAGTAATCCCGTTTAACCCCTTGATCGCCCCCCCCCCCCAGTTAACCCCTTCACTGCCCTGTCACCAGTGTCACTGATCAGTGAACCAATTTTTACTGATCACTGTATCAGTGTCGCTAGCGACTTCCGATAGTGTTAGCGCCCCTCCCAGATAGCGCCAGTTTGCCCGCCAGTACACCAGTAATCCCATTTAACCCCTTAATCTCCCCCCCAGTTAACCCCTTCACTGCCCTGTCACCAGTGTCACTGATCAGTGAAGCGATTTTTACTGATCACTGTATCAGTGTCGCTGGCGACTTCCGATAGTGTTAGCGCCCCTCCCAGATAGCGCCAGTTTGCCCGCCAGTACACCAGTAATCCCATTTAACCCCTTAATCTCCCCCTCCCCCAGTTAACCCCTTCACTGCCCTGTCACCAGTGTCACTGATCAGTGAACCAATTTTTACTGATCACTGTATCAGTGTCGCTGGCGACTTCCGATAGTGTTAGCGCCCCTCCCAGATAGCGCCAGATTGCCCGCTAATACACCAGTAATCCCATTTAACCCCTTAATCTCCCCCCCAGTTAACCCCTGCACTGCCCTGTCACCAGTGTAACTGATCAGTGAACCAATTTTTACTGATCACTGTATCAGTGTCGCTGGCGACTTCCGATAGTGTTAGCGCCCATCCCAGATAGCGCCAGTTTGCCCGCTAATACACCAATAATCCAATCTAACCCCTTTATCGCGCCCCCCCCCCCCCCGAGTTGACCCCTTCACTGCCCTGTCACCAGTGTCATTGATCAGTGAACAGATTTTTACTGATCACTGTATCAGTGTCGCTGGCGACTTCCGATAGTGTTAGCGCCCCTCCCAGATAGCGCCAGTTTGCCCGCTAGTGCACCAGAAATCCCATTTAACCCCTTGATCGCCCCCCTCCCCCCCCCCAGTTAACCCCTTCACTGCCCTGTCACCAGTGTCATTGATTACAGTGAACAGATTTTTACTGATCACTGTATTAGTGTCACGGGTGACTTCCGATAGTGTTAGCGCCCCTCCTAGATAGCGCCAGTTTGCCCGCTAATGCACGGGATTTTTTTTACCAAAAACATGGAGCAGAATATATTTTGGCTTAAATTTATGACTAACTTTGAATTTACAATATATTTTTTATAGCTGAAAGTAGAAAATATTGTTTTTTTTCAAAATTTTTGTATTTTTTTTGATTATAGCGCAAAAAATAAAAAGCGCACAGGTGATCAAATACCACCAAAAGAAAGCTCTATTTGTGTGAAAAAAAGGACGTAAATTTCGTTTGGGTGCAGCATTGCATGACCGCGCAATTATCATTTGAATTAGTGCAGCGCCAAACAGCAAAAAAAGGCCTGGTCATTAAGGGGGGGAAATCCTCTGGGGCTCAAGTGGTTAAAGCTGAACTCCAAGATAATCGAATATATTCTCAATCCATCCATCATGTGTCTTCTTGAATTTCGGTGAGCTTTGAGTATTTCTTCCAGATCTGTGCAGGAATCCATTGTGAGACTTCCTGTCATAGAGACCGCTCTTTGCTGCTCTATCTGTTTGTGCAGGATGACTGGTCTGGTCTCCGCCCCCTTATCTAGTTTTCTGTAGTGGGTGGAGCCTGTTGGGCCCCTTCCACAGCTCTTCTTTCTGCACAGGCTGTTTACGGCACAGGGATGATGTCACTGCTTCTTTTCCCAGGTACTATCTGGGTTTGCAAAGGTAAAGTGGATTTATGTCTGTTGCGGCTATTGAGGAATATAATTAGGGGCCAGTTAACACTCCATGCGTTTCAGTTGCTTTTTTTCTGCATCCAAAACGCACAGAAAGTAGGTGATATGGTTGTCAGTGTCATCGTTCACATCAGCGCTCACAGTTCCAGTGCGTTCCGGTGGCAGAAATAAACCCTAAAAAAAAAACTATCTCAAAAAACCTCAAAAATCACTCCCCTTCTTCACCACACCCGGGGCACCTCTCCCACCCCAAAAAAAAACCCTATTTCAGACGATCTCAAAAATCACCCCCCCCTCGGCCGGCCCCAGGGGTCAGCTCTCCCACCCTAAAATAAAACAATCTAAAAAAAACTCAAAAATCACTCTGATATTTCAGACGACCTCAAAAATCACCCCCCCGGCCGGTTCCACCACCCCGGGGTCAGCTCTCCCACCCTAAAAAAAAACAATCTCAAAAAACCTCAAAAATCACCCCCCCTTCTTCACCACACCCGGGGCACCTCTCCCAACCCAAAAAAAACCCTATTTCAGACGACCTCAAAAATCACCCCCCCGGCCGGCCCCACCACCCCGGGGTCAGCTCTTCCACCCTAAAAAAAATCTATCTCAGATAACCTCAAAAATCACTCCCCCTTCCTCACCACACCCGGGGCACCTCTCGCACCCCAAAAAAAACCCTATTTCAGACGACCTCAAAAATCACCCCCCCGGCCGGCCCCACCACCCCGGGGTCAGCTCTCCCACCCTAAAAAAAAAACTATCTCAAAAAACCTCAAAAATCACTCCCCCTTCCTCACCACACCCGGGGCACCTCTCCCACCCCAAAAAAAACCCTATTTCAGACGACCTCAAAAATCACCCCCCCGGCCGGCCCCACCACCCCGGGGTCAGCTCTCCCACCCTAAAAAAAAATTATCTCAGATAACCTCAAAAATCACTCCCCCTTCCTCACCACACCCGGGGCACCTCTCCCACCCCAAAAAAAACCCTATTTCAGACAACCTCAAATATCACCCCCCCCCCGGCCGTCCCCACCACCCCGGGGTCAGCTCTCCCACCCTAAAAAAAAAACTATCTCAAAAAACCTCAAAAATCACTCCCCCTTCCTCACCACACCCGGAGCACCTCTCCCACCCCAAAAAAAACCCTATTTCAGACGACCTCAAATATCACCCCCCCGGCCGGCCCCACCACCCCGGGGTCAGCTCTCCCACCCTAAAAAAAAAACTATCTCAGATAACCTCAAAAATCACTCCCCCTTCCTCACCACACCCGGGGCACCTCTCCCACCCCCAAAAAAACCCTATTTCAGACGACCTCAAAAATCACCCCCCCGGCCGGCCCCACCACCCCGGGGTCAGCTCTCTCACCCTAAAAAAAAATTATCTCAGATAACCTCAAAAATCACTCCCCCTTCCTCACCACACCCGGGGCACCTCTCCCACCCCAAAAAAAAACCCTATTTCAGACAACCTCAAATATCACCCCCCCGGCCGGCCCCACCACCCCGGGGTCAGCTCTCCCACCCTAAAAAAAAAACTATCTCAAAAAACCTCAAAAATCACTCCCCCTTCCTCACCACACCCGGGGCACCTCTCCCACCCCAAAAAAAACCCTATTTCAGACGACCTCAAAAAACACCCCCCCGGCCGGTTCCACCACCCCGGGGTCAGCTCTCCAACCCTAAAAAAAAACAATCTCAGATAACCTCAAAAATCACTCCCCCTTCCTCACCACACCCGGGGCACCTGTCCCACCCCAAAAAAAACCCTATTTCAGACGACCTCAAATATCACCCCCCCGGCCGGCCCCACCACCCCGAGGTCAGCTCTCCCACCCTAAAAAAAAAACTATCTCAAAAAACCTCAAATATCCCTTCCTCACCACACCCGGGGCACCTCTCCCACCCCAAAAAATACCCTATTTCAGACGACCTCAAAAATCACCCCCCCGGCCGGCCCCACCACCCCGGGGTCAGCTCTCCCACCCTAAAAAAAAATTATCTCAAATAACCTCCAAAATCACTCCCCCTTCCTCACCACACCCGGGGCACCTCTCCCACCCCAAAAAAAACCCTATTTCAGACGACCTCAAATATCACCCCCCCGGCCGGCCCCACCACCCCGGGGTCAGCTCTCCCACCCTAAAAAAAAACTATCTCAGATAACCTCAAAAATCACTCCCCCTTCCTCACCACACCCATGGCACGTGTCCCACCCCAAAAAAAACCCTATTTCAGACGACCTCAAATATGACCCCCCCGGCCGGCCCCACCACCCCGGGGTCAGCTCTCCCACCCTAAAAAAAAAACTATCTCAAAAAACCTCAAAAATCACTCCCCTTCCTCACCACACCCGGGGCACCTCTCCCACCCCAAAAAAAACCCTATTTCTGACGACCTCAAAAATCACCCCCCCGGCCGGCCCCACCACCCCGGGGTCAGCTCTCCCACCCTAAAGAAAAACTATCTCAAAAAACCTCAAAAATCACTCCCCCTTCCTCACCACACCCGGGGCACCTCTCCCACCCCAAAAAAAACCCCTATTTCAGACGACCTCCGAAATCACCCCCCCGGCTGGCCCCACCACCCCGGGGTCAGCTCTCCCACCCTAAAAAAAAACTATCTCAAAAAACCTCAAAAATCACTCCCCCTTCCTCACCACACCCGGGGCACCTCTCCCACCCCAAAAAAAAACCCTATTTCAGACGACCTCAAAAATCACCCCCCCGGCCGGCCCCACCACCCCGGGGTCAGCTCTCCCACCCTAAAAAAAAATTATCTCAGATAACCTCAAAAATCACTCCCCCTTCCTCACCACACCCGGGGCACCTCTCCCACCCCAAAAAAAAACCCTATTTCAGACGACCTCAAATATCACCCCCCCCGGCCGGCCCCACCACCCCGGGGTCAGCTCTCCCACCCTAAAAAAAAAACTATCTCAGATAACCTCAAAAATAACTCCCCCTTCCTCACCACACCCGGGGCACCTCTCCCACCCCAAAAAAAAACCCTATTTCAGACGACCTCAAAAATCACCCCCCCGGCCGGCCCCACCACCCCGGGGTCAGCTCTCCCACCCTAAAAAAAAAACTATCTCAAAAAACCTCAAAAATCACTCCCCCTTCCTCACCACACCCGGGGCACCTCTCCCACCCCAAAAAAAACCCTATTTCAGACGACCTCAAATATCACCCCCCCGGCCGGCCCCACCACCCCGGGGTCAGCTCTCCCACCCTAAAAAAAAACAATCTCAAAAAACCTCAAAAATCACTCCCCCTTCTTCACCACACCCGGGGCACCTCTCCCAACCCAAAAAAACCTCTATTTCAGACGACCTTAAAAATCACCCCCCCCCCGGCCGGCCCCATTACCCCGGGGTCAGCTCTCCCACCCTAAAAAAAAAACTATCTCAAAACACCTCAAAAATCACTCCCCCTTCCTCACCACACCCGGGGCACCTCTCCCACCCCAAAAAAAAACCCTATTTCAGATGACCTCAAATATCACCCCCCCGGTCGGCCCCACCACCCCGGGGTCAGCTTTCCCACCCTAAAAAAAAACAATCTCAAAAAACCTCAAAGATCACTCCCCCTTCCTCACCACACCCGGGGCACCTCTCCCACCCCAAAAAAAACCCTATTTCAGACGACCTCAAAAATCACACCCCCCCCCCCCCCGGCCGGCCCCACCACCCCGGGGTCAGCTCTCCCACCCTAAAAAAAAAACTATCTCAAAAAACCTCAAAAATCACTCCCCCTTCCTCACCACACCCGGGGCACCTCTCCCACCCCAAAAAAAACCCTATTTCAGACGATCTCAAAAATCACCCCCCCGGCCGGCCCCACCACCCCGGGGTCAGCTCTCCCACCCTAAAAAAAAATTATCTCAGATAACCTCAAAAATCACTCCCCCTTCCTCACCACACCCGGGGCACCTCTCCCACCCCAAAAAAAACCCTATTTCAGACAACCTCAAATATCACCCCCCCCGGCCGGCCCCACCACCCCGGGGTCAGCTCTCCCACCCTAAAAAAAAAACTATCTCAAAAAACCTCAAAAATCACTCCCCCTTCCTCACCACACCCGGGGCACCTCTCCCACCCCAAAAAAAACCCTATTTCAGACGACCTCAAAAATCACCCCCCCGGCCGGCCCCACCACCCCGGGGTCAGCTCTCCCACCCTAAAAAAAAAACTATCTCAAAAAACCTCAAAAATCTCTCCCCCTTCCTCACCACACCCGGGGCACCTCTCCCACCCCAAAAAAAACCCTATTTCAGACGACCTCAAAAATCACCCCCCCGGCCGGCCCCACCACCCCGGGGTCAGCTCTCCCACCCTAAAAAAAAACTATCTCAGATAACCTCAAAAATCACTCCCCCTTCCTCACCACACCCGGGGCACCTCTCCCACCCCAAAAAAAACCCTATTTCAGACGACCTCAAAAATCACCCCCCCGGCCGGCCCCACCACCCCGGGGTCAGCTCTCCCACCCTAAAAAAAAAACTATCTCAAAAAACCTCAAAAATCACTCCCCCTTCCTCACCACACCCGGGGCACCTCTCCCACCCCAAAAAAAACCCTATTTCAGACGACCTCAAAAATCACCCCCCCGGCCGGCCCCACCACCCCGGGGTCAGCTCTCCCACCCTAAAAAAAAAACTATCTCAAAAAACCTCAAAAATCACTCCCCCTTCCTCACCACACCCGGGGCACCACTCCCACCCCAAAAAAAACCCTATTTCAGACGACCTCAAAAATCACCCCCCCGGCCGGCCCCACCACCCCGGGGTCAGCTCTCCCACCCTAAAAAAAAATTATCTCAGATAACCTCAAAAATCACTCCCCCTTCCTCACCACACCCGGGGCACCTCTCCCACCCCAAAAAAAACCCTATTTCAGACAACCTCAAATATCACCCCCCCCCGGCCGGCCCCACCACCCCGGGGTCAACTCTCCCACCCTAAACAAAAACTATCTCAAAAAACCTCAAAAATCACTCCCCCTTCCTCACCACACCCGGGGCACCTCTCCCACCCCAAATAAACCCTATTTCAGACGACCTCAAAAATCACCCCCCCGGCCGGCCCCACCACCCCGGGGTCAGGTCTCCCACCCTCAAAAAAAACTATCTCAAAAAACCTCAAAAATCACTCCCTCTTCCTCACCACACCCGGGGCACCTCTCCCACCCCAAAAAAAACCCTATTTCAGACGACCTCAAAAATCACCCCCCCGGCCGGCCCCACCACCCCGGGGTCAGCTCTCCCACCCTAAAAAAAAAACTATCTCAAAAAACCTCAAAAATCACTCCCCCTTCCTCACCACACCCGGGGCACCTCTCCCACCCCCAAAAAAACCCTATTTCAGACGACCTCAAAAATCACCCCCCTCGGCCGGCCCCACCACCCCGGGATCAGCTCTCCCACCCTAAGGAAAAAAAACTATCTCAAAAAACCTCAAAAATCACTCCCCCTTCCTCACCACACCCGGGGCACCTGTCCCACCCCAAAAAAAACCCTATTTCAGACGACCTCAAAAATCACCCCCCCGGCCGGTTCCACCACCCCGGGGTCAGCTCTCCCACCCTAAAAAAAAACAATCTCAAAAAACCTCAAAAATCACCCCCCCCTTCTTCACCACACCCGGGGCACCTCTCCCACCCCAAAAAAAACCCTATTTCAGACGACCTCAAAAATCACCCCCCCCCCCCCCGGCCGGCCCCACCACCCCGGGGTCAGCTCTCCCACCCTAAAAAAAAAACTATCTCAAAAAACCTCAAAAATCACTCCCCCTTCCTCACCACACCCGGGGCACCTCTCCCAACCCAAAAAAACCCCTATTTCAGACGACCTTAAAAATCACCCCCCCCCCGGCCGGCCCCATTACCCCGGGGTCAGCTCTCCCACCCTAAAAAAAAAACTATCTCAAAACACCTCAAAAATCACACCCTCTTCCTCACCACTCCCGGGGCACCTCTCCCACCCCAAAAAAAAACCCTATTTCAGATGACCTCAAATATCACCCCCCCGGTCGGCCCCACCACCCCGGGGTCAGCTTTCCCACCCTAAAAAAAAACAATCTCAAAAAACCTCAAAAATCACTCCCCCTTCCTCACCACACCCGGGGCACCTCTCCCACCCCAAAAAAAACCCTATTTCAGACGACCTCAAAAATCACCCCCCCCCCCCGGCCGGCCCCACCACCCCGGGGTCAGCTCTCCCACCCTAAAAAAAAAACTATCTCAAAAAACCTCAAAAATCACTCCCCCTTCCTCACCACACCCGGGGCACCTCTCCCACCCCAAAAAAAACCCTATTTCAGACGACCTCAAAAATCACCCCCCCGGCCGGCCCCACCACCCCAAGGTCAGGTCTCCCACCCTCAAAAAAAACTATCTCAAAAAACCTCAAAAATCACTCCACCTTCCTCACCACACCCATGGCACCTATCCCACCCCAAAAAAAACCCTATTTCAGACGACCTCAAATATCACCCCCCCGGCCGGCCCCACCACCCCGGGGTCAGCTCTCCCACCCTAAAAAAAAACAATCTCAGATAATCTCAAAAATCACTCCCCCTTCCTCACCACACCCGGGGCACCTCTCCCACCCCAAAAAAAACCCTATTTCAGACGACCTCAAATATCACCCCCCCCCCCCCGGCTGGCCCCACCACCCCGGGGTCAGCTCTCCCACCCTAAAAAAAAAACTATCTCAAAAAACCTCAAAAATCACTCCCCCTTCCTCACCACACCCGGGGCACCTCTCCCACCCCAAAAAAAACCCTATTTCAGACGACCTCAAAAATCACCCCCCGGCCGGCCCCACCACCCCGGGGTCAGCTCTCCCACCCTAAAAAAAAACTATCTCAAAAATCACTCCCCCTTCCTCACCACACCCGGGGCACCTCTCCCACCCCAAAAAAAACCTTATTTCAGACGACCTCAAATATCACCCCCCCCCGGCCGGCCCCACCACCCCGGGGTCAGCTCTCCCACCCTAAAAAAAAAACTATCTCAGATAACCTCAAAAATAACTCCCCCTTCCTCACCACACCCGGGGCACCTCTCCCACCCCAAAAAAAAACCCTATTTCAGACGACCTCAAAAATCACCCCCCCGGCCGGCCCCACCACCCCGGGGTCAGCTCTCCCACCCTAAAAAAAAAACTATCTCAAAAAACCTCAAAAATCACTCCCCCTTCCTCACCACACCCGGGGCACCTCTCCCACCCCAAAAAAAACCCTATTTCAGACGACCTCAAATATCACCCCCCCGGCCGGCCCCACCACCCCGGGGTCAGCTCTCCCACCCTAAAAAAAAACAATCTCAAAAAACCTCAAAAATCACTCCCCCTTCTTCACCACACCCGGGGCACCTCTCCCAACCCAAAAAAACCCCTATTTCAGACGACCTTAAAAATCACCCCCCCCCCGGCCGGCCCCATTACCCCGGGGTCAGCTCTCCCACCCTAAAAAAAAAACTATCTCAAAACACCTCAAAAATCACACCCTCTTCCTCACCACTCCCGGGGCACCTCTCCCACCCCAAAAAAAAACCCTATTTCAGATGACCTCAAATATCACCCCCCCGGTCGGCCCCACCACCCCGGGGTCAGCTTTCCCACCCTAAAAAAAAACAATCTCAAAAAACCTCAAAAATCACTCCCCCTTCCTCACCACACCCGGGGCACCTCTCCCACCCCAAAAAAAACCCTATTTCAGACGACCTCAAAAATCACCCCCCCCCCCCCCGGCCGGCCCCACCACCCCGGGGTCAGCTCTCCCACCCTAAAAAAAAAACTATCTCAAAAAACCTCAAAAATCACTCCCCCTTCCTCACCACACCCGGGGCACCTCTCCCACCCCAAAAAAAACCCTATTTCAGACGACCTCAAAAATCACCCCCCCGGCCGGCCCCACCACCCCGGGGTCAGCTCTCCCACCCTAAAAAAAAATTATCTCAGATAACCTCAAAAATCACTCCCCCTTCCTCACCACACCCGGGGCACCTCTCCCACCCCAAAAAAAACCCTATTTCAGACAACCTCAAATATCACCCCCCCCCGGCCGGCCCCACCACCCCGGGGTCAACTCTCCCACCCTAAACAAAAACTATCTCAAAAAACCTCAAAAATCACTCCCTCTTCCTCACCACACCCGGGGCACCTCTCCCACCCCAAAAAAAACCCTATTTCAGACGACCTCAAAAATCACCCCCCCGGCCGGCCCCACCACCCCGGGGTCAGCTCTCCCACCCTAAAAAAAAACTATCTCAGATAACCTCAAAAATCACTCCCCCTTCCTCACCACACCCGGGGCACCTCTCCCACCCCAAAAAAAACCCTATTTCAGACGACCTCAAATATCACCCCCCCCC
>NW_028319344.1:0-62614 GCF_062004578.1 Staurois parvus
GCCTCCTCATGCTGCTGCCAAGTCTAGAGTCTCTCATGGGTCCCTGTACGGCCTCCCATTGCTGCTGTCTCCATCGCCACACTCTGCTGCCATGTGCCACTTTCAGGTCTCTTCACACTGCTGGTGTGTTTAATTTTTTGACATAGGGTGCAGGCAGATTACGGGCCTCACATAGCTGCTGCCAGGCCCCTAATCTGCCATGGGCCCCTATATACCGCCTCCTCATGCTGCTGCCAAGTCCAGAGTCTCTCATGGGTCCCTGTACGGCCTCCCATTGCTGCTGTCTCCATCGCCACACTCTGCTGCCATGTGCCACTTTCAGGTCTCTTCACACTGCTGGTGTGTTAAATTTTTTGACATAGGGTGCTGGCAGATTACGGGCCTCCCATTGCTGCTGCCAGACATGTAATCTGCCATGGGCCCCCGTACCGACTCCTCATGCTGTGACGTTGCAACAAGGTGTAATTCAACCCTACATATGTTAGACCGCCTTTACGAACAGCTAAAGGCCATCACAGATTTCCTGATGTTAAAAGCGGATAAAGGTACTCCCTGTGTAACTTAGATGTCAGCCATTGTCAGCTCATGTGTGACACCTGCGCTTGCTCAGGCCCTTTGAGGAGGCCACGCTATTCGTGAGTCGGCAGGACTATGGGATGAATGAGGTCAAATCGGCCATGGGCCCCCGTACCGCCTGTTCACGCTGATGCTGGTCCCACAGTGTGACCTGGGTCCCTGTACGGCCTCCCATTGCTTCCACTCTGCCATGTACCTCTTTGAAATCTCCTCACACTCCTGCGGTTGTCCATTTTGTCATAGGTTGCTGGCAGATTAGCGGCCTTCCATAGGTGCCGCCAGGCCCCATATCGACCATGGGCCCCCGTACCTCCTGGTCACGCTGCTGCTGAGCCCACAGTGTGACCTGGGTCCCTGTACGGCCTCCCATTGCTTCCACTCTGCCATGTGCCACTTTGAAATCTCCTCACACTCCTGCGGTTGTCCATTTTGTCATAGGTCGCTGGCAGATTACAGGCCTTCCATAGGTGCCACCAAGCCCCATATCGGCCATGGGCCCCCGTACCGCCTGGTCACGCTGCTGCTGGGCCCACAGTGTGACCTGGGTCCCTGTACCGCCTCCCATTGCTCCCACTCTGCCATGTGCCACTTTCAGGTCTCCTCACGCTCCTGCTGGTTTCCATTTTGTCATAGGTTGCTGTATGGCCTCCCATTGCTGCTGCCTCCACCGCCACACTGTGGCTCCAAACACTGGTTTTGGCCCCGTGACTGGCCAAAGGAGTGAAGTGTGCAGTGATTCTAAGATCGACGGCACTCATCTGCATGTCATACTGACAGACAGTATTATTTCTCTTCCCCAGCAGACTCCAAGGGCATTTAAATTAAAGGTACAGTGTTCTGCACTAATATTAAGTCTCTCTGAAGCCTAGAAACACCCTTTTTTAAGTTAAATTCACAGCGAATTTATTCGACTCGAATCGAATATTGTCCACGAATTCGCCGAATCAGTCGAATCGAATTTTTCATTTCTTCGCTCATCTCTACTAATAATGATGCTGAGTGGAACCAGTTTTTTAATAATGCTGGTTTATATTTATTAAAACGTAAAAAGAAGAAATTAATCCGCCTTGACACAGAAACTAATAAGACCAGAGAAAGCCTTTCTCTGTACATGGGAAGAAAGGATTATATGAATGAGTCGGATAGACTCAAACTATTAATGGCGAATACAGAAAGGGAACAGAAATTTAAGAAGTATGCCAGAGACCTTAGGGACTACAAGGAGGGTAAGGTTTTTAAATGGCAAGAACTGAGTGAGGGTGATAATGCTGAAAATCCTTTATTCAATGAGCAAGATTCTAGATTTGAATTGTAAAGATGCACCTATGCTAACCAATAACGCTAAATTAAAATTCAATTCTCAGGTCCATGACCATTTGAGTCATACCCAAGGTTATAACTGACATGGTAGGCAGTTGGCAGATCCTGATCACAGAAGGGATAGGATGCATAGTGATCTCTTTGAAGATGGGGATATATATGATGTACCTACCTTGAAAAGATTTCTTGCTTTACAAGGACTTCAGGATGATAATATTGGCAATAGGAATATGAGGATTTACCCTTATAATCCCTATAATGCTAATGGTAAACAGCATTGCTGGAGAAATCAGAACTAAGAGACAGTACTCTAACCCGGGTAATAGGGAGTATGATAGAACTCCCAGGATGCGATCAACATCCAGAAACCCCTATCACACATCATGCAACCCCTCCAGGAATCATATGAGGCGTGGTTCCTTTGAACAATCTCACTATAAGGGGAATTCTCACTCTGAATTGAATGGGGGGACAGAGAACCCTTTTTATGTCCAAAATAATGACCGATTGGACAGGACTCAGGCATAGGACATGGGGGTAGAAACCCACAGAGAGAGGAGAGACCAACCTTGAGGCAGTATGACAATCAGGGACATTTTTTAGAGATAGGACCATCCAGAAAAAGAAGCATCTACATAGAGGTACCCGAGGGGGTAAGAGGGTCCATAGACCCCAAAACAAGGCAGGTATAATGGGCAATGGCATTTTTAATTTGAGTAAGGCAACTTTGACTCTTGAAGAAATGGCATTGCTAAATAAGGGACTTAAATATGCCCCACATGATCAATTGAATAAATTTCAAACCTATGTTGACATCCACAAATTTGTAAAACAGGTGTCCCTGAAGAAAAATTTTATGACAAACCCCAATACTAAAAATGGGCAAGGTGCCAGTGATGTAAAGTGTTCTAATTTGAAAAATGCTTCCTTATTTATTCCCCTTCTGCCACTAATCCTCATGTTACGATCTTTAAGGAAATGGTAATTAATGATCTAGAATCCCTATGGATTAGAAATCCCACTAATCTGCGTGTTATTAATTCTGAGATTAAACAACTTTTGAATAGGAAGGATTTAGTGATCTGGCCAGCAGATAAAGGGTGAGGAGTGGTCATTTTGGATAAGGATGATTATATTAAAGAGGTATACAGGATCCTTAGTGATAAAGACACATAACATTTTATCTAAAAACCATTTGGTTAGTTTTAAAAAGGAGGCTAAATGGATTATTAACCACTGGAAGTCCAGAAACTTTCACCCCCTTCCTGTCCAGGCCGATTATCAGCTTTCAGTGCTATCACACTTTGAATGATAATTGCGCAGTCATGCAACACTGTACCCATATGAATTTTTTAGCATTTTTTTTTAGACAGATAAAGCTTTATTTTGGTCGTATTTATTCACCACTGGCATTTTTATGTTTTTGCTATATAAATGAAAAAGTCCAAAACATTTTTAAAAAAGTGTTTTTCTTATAAAATTTTGCAAATAAATAATCTTTCTTCATAAATCTTGGCCGAAATGTATTCGGTTATCTTTTTAGTAAAAAGAAATAATAACCCAAATTAGTTTATAACCAAAAATTATAATTAAACAAAAATATTTTTTACATTCTTATTTTTTTATATTATTATTTATGTTTTTTTTTTTAACATACTGTCACCCTAGCAGTACAGTGTCACCATAGTGACACTGTACTACTTGAGGGGGGTAATGAAAATTTGTTTTTTAATTTATGCTGATTGCTTTTGCACCTATAAAGGCTGTAAAAGCAATAATTTATCCTTCTCTCTGGCTGCATTCTTGCAGCCATTGAAAAATACTGTGAGAGCTGTGATTGGTCACAGGTTGTCACATGGTACAAGGCTGTTGTGAATAGCCTTGTACCATATGACCTCTGTGATCATTCACAATTTCACAAGTAGTAAGCAATGATGTCAGAAGTGACATCTTGCTTACTACTTTTCATTTGATCACTGATTGGCCAATCAATGATCACATGATCGGGACCGTACAGTGATCGGTGTTCTCTGGACACAGTGGACACCAGATCGTGGTGCCTCACGCTCCCAGGGAGCATGCCTGAAAATTCAGGCGCCGTTTATGAATGGCAACCCACTCCTGCACTGCTCCCGTCCGGCCGTTTATGTACATGGGCCGGATGGGAAGTGGTTAAGAGTGGTTATAGGAGTGGTGTGATTACTAAAAAAGAGATTTTGTATGTCCCTCAGGTCCTTGCTTACCCATCATGTACTATCTCCCTAAGATCCACAAAAATCAATCCCACCCTCAGGAAGACCATTTATAAGTGGTATTGGTTCCCTATGTTCTAGAGCTGCAGAGTATATTGAGTTTTTTTCTCCAACTGTTAGTACTTAGTACTCCATCTTTTTTAAGAGATACAAAACAAGTTTTAAGGGATGTTAAAAATATTGCAGTTGAAGATTCTACTTTTTTGGTAACAGCGGATGCAGCTTCCCTGTATAGTAGTATAGGACATGAAAATGGCATGCAGGCTGTGAACTAATATTTGAGTGGGGCAGAGGAATTTCCAGATAGACAAAAGTTGTTCATTTTGGAATTACTGGATTTCACCATGACCCACAATTGTTTTTGGTTTGGCAAGTTGTTCTATCTTCAAACAAGGGTTGTGGCTATGAGAGCTAAATTTGCTCCCAGTCTAGCAAATTTGTTCATGGCTAGGTGGGAGGAGGAGGATATGATTTACTCTAGGGATTGGCTTAAACTGATATCCTATAGGCGCTATATAGACGATGTCTTCTTTTTATGGCAAGAGAATGAAGAAGCACTTCATAATTTTTTTGGGACCCTCAATAATGACAATTTGAATATTTGTCTATCCCATACTTATAGCCAGAGTTATTTTTTTGTAGATCTAACGCTAATGAATGATGGCACCAAGATTGTTACTAAAACCTTTTTTAAACCACTGACAAAAATAGTTATATCCCCACCGATAGTTGCCATCATTCTCTCATGGTTAAAGAGCATACACAAAGGCCAATGTTTAATGTGCAGAAGGAATTGTAACAACTTAGATAACTATTATGCACAATATGAGATATTAAAGGATAGGTTTTTGCAAAGGGGTTATAATGAAATCTTTTTTGGAGAATACTATAAAACAGGTAGCTGATGTTAATAGAGAATTACAAATACCCAAACCTAACTGTGTACAAAGCAGCAAACACTCTAAGAGGATATCCCCTCTAAATCACAAATCAAAATAAATAGCTAGTGTTGCACTAAGGGAAATATATAAATACATAAAAAAAATTCACATAAATAATATACATTAAATATATAAATAATTGATATGTGTCCAATACAGGATAAAACAGAAAGTGCTCAATAGTGAACCATTGCCAAACATATATAGAACAGTCCACTTATTCTGTGACGAATAATAGAAAATCACTGTGAGAATTGCACCACCATGATGTCAAATTGGAGATCCTTTGACCCCTTAATTATAGGGGGTCAATACACGCCTGATATATATAATTCCGTCCAGACTCATATGGCTCACATCAGATCACGTATACCATCCGAGGCTCCTCAGGCCATCCCAATCTTATGGGGTCAACATATACTCATATAAAATAAAGAGGTGCCTCTCATAGTGCAGTAGGTTAAAAAACTATTAATTAAATGAACAAAAATGCACTTACAATCATAATAAATTATAAGGTAACCATAGACCATCAGTCAGCAGAAACAACAGTAAAATGGCGATTCTTACACGATGAAGGGAGCCTCCCTTCTGATGTCAGCACGTAAGAATCGCCATTTCAGGACAGCATTTATGGCAAAGCTTCCATTTGGAAAGGATTGGTATCCAAGGATAGTGTACAAATTCTTATAACCTAATATAGTGAAAACAAAACTTGGACCCTTAGTGAATGGTAAAAATAATGTAGTCTAATTATTTTCTTTCACCCTGTTGCCAATATGAGTTAAGGAGAAAGTAAAATCATGCAGTACATATGGTCAACTGATAACTGAAGCATTGGAATCATTCCTATTCTAAACAAGCATTTTGTTGAAATCATTAGGTCCCAGAACTGTTTTGTATGGTCAAATATGGGGCCTTTTTAAAGTCTACCTGCCCTGTGGGGCCAACAGTGCTCCCTCATGGTATTTCCATTTTCTAGAATGATAATACAGTGGGTTAATGAATGCCAGGGTGAACTCCCTCCATGACCTATAATATCTGAATCAAAAAGCTTACATTAGTGTACATTTGTTCTCCTTATTTCCTAAAGGAGCTGGAGGCCTTTCTTCCTGAACAATTGTGCATTATTTTTCTATACAGTTCAAGACTTGTGTGAAAGCATTCTAAGAACTATTAAACTGTTCTGGAGGCATGGAGCGACCCTGCTCCTAATAATATTCTTGTTGATAATACATTGTTATCAATGTAAATTATTTTGTCTACCCTCTGCATATAAGCCTAAAATACATGATTTTGTCTAGGAGTACTAGGGAACACTGTCGATCCCACACAAACATTTATAGAAGATTAAACCAACTAAATCTAACCTTAAGGAAATTAGTAAGTTACCTTAGCAGTCTATAGTTCTAGTACCGTATTTTCACTCCATAAGACGCACTTTTTCCCCCCCAAGAAATGGGGGAAAAGGTCTGCGTCTTATGGAGCGATTATGGAGCAGCCGGCCCGGTATTCCCCTGTCACCGCCACCGTGTTAGAATACCTGGCTGGCCACTCAGCTCTACTGTGCAGAAAAACCTGCTCCTCTGTCCTACCTGTTCCTCAGTCCAGCTGTCAGATGCAGTGACTGACAATTCAAACTCAAAGATAGCCGCCGGGCCTCCACGTGGCACCGGCAGCATGACATCATGACGTCCTGGGCTCCCACTGACGCGTTTCATGCGCACGCACTTCTTCAGAGGTAGAGACAAAGGCTCACGTGGAGGCCCGGCGGCCATCTTTGAGTTTGGATGGTCAGTCACTCTCATGCATCTGACAGTGTTGTTACCCATTTTCCTACCGAATTTTGTTAAATAAAGATTCTACCTTAATACTACACTATGAGTTTTTCCCTTCGTCTCCTGTGAGGAGCTTTTCAACTTTCAGAGCCCTGCTGTGATCCACCTATCAGCTCCAGAGAGGGGAACGCCTTGTCATCCAGGATTTCCTACCCACACATCCCTGAAGGGGATCTCAGGCACTCTGGATCCATTCTCACCACACGAAGGCGCTTCATCCTCACTATCTCCAGTTCCAGTCCTATTCTGACCAGAGAGAGGGGGGATCTTCAGGATATTTATACATCGCGTATTTTTAATACGCCTCTGGTTAGTGCGCAATTTTATTATATGCACTGGGAACGCAGGGAGCACCAACACAGGACTTTATTTTCTCTTGCTAACATTGATTGTTTATCATTGTCATTGCTAATTTTCATTTAATCTTTAGCGCTGCATTTTATGTTTTATTTTCACGAGGTTTTATGCGGTTTTCCTTGAATGTTCAGCTGCTTATGTTCTAGAGCGCTCACTGTAGCATTTCATTATTACATCTCCTGTACTATGTCCGCAGTGTCTGATCATCTCCTGTACTATGTCCGCAGTGTCTGGTCATCTCCTGTACTATGTCTGCAGTCTCTGGTCATCTCCTGTACTGTGTCCGCAGTCTCTGGTCATCTCCTGTACTGTGTCCACAGTCTCTGGTCATCTCCTGTACTGTGTCCACAGTCTCTGGTCATCTCCTGTACTATGTCCGCAGTCTCTGGTCATCTCCTGTACTATGTCCGCAGTCTCTGGTCATCTCCTGTACCGTGTCCGCAGTCTCTGGTCATCTCCTGTACTGTGTCCGCATTCTCTAGTCATCTCCTGTACTGTGTTCGCAGTCTCTGGTCATCTCCTGTACTGTGTCCACAGTCTCTGGTCATCTCATGTACTGTGTCCACAGTCTCTGGTCATCTCCTGTACTGTGTCTGCAGTCTCTGGTCATCTCCTGTACTGTGTCTGCAGTCTCTGTTCACCTCCTGTACTGTGTTCACAGTCTCTGGTCATCTCCTGTACTGTGTCTGAAGTTTCTGGTCATCTCATGTACTGTGTCCGCAGTCTCTGGTTATTTCCTGTACTATGTCTGCAGTCCATTGGTTCAAAATATTTTTTTTCTTATTTTCCTTCTCTAAAATCTAGGTGCGTCTTATGGTCAGGTATGTCTTATGGAGCAAAAAATACGGTAATTAAAGTTATTCAACTGGATACTTCCATGTAAGCACAACATTGTTCTAAGACCTCAATATGATGCCTAGGAGCACTAGGAAAGACTATTGTTACCACACAAATGTTTATAGAAGTTAAAACAAACTAATTCTAACCTGAAGGAAATTAGTAAATTACCTTGGCAGTCTACAGTTGTAGGGATCAACATTATTCAAGTGGACACTTCCGTGTAAGCGCAACATTGTTTTAAGAACTCAAGCTGTCCTTCCTCATACATCATAATAGATAGAATGAACTGGAGATCCAAACATCAGTTATGGGATGCCTATTTAGAGACACAATCTGCAGATTTCAAATCAGGGAATATGGGAGATCCCTTTTATGTTACACTACATGGAAACATCTGAGAACCCAAGTACACCAATCTCACTATTGGAATCCTCAAAATATGAAAGACACCACTTGGTGAATCAATCAACTGGCATCCTCCATGAACCCTCAATTTATATTTGACCCATAGCCCTGTACTTAGGGTGACTGCAAGTTGCAGGATAATGCAGTCTCATGCACACTAGCATACAACTCTTACAGTGTATTTGTATGCTCAGTACAGATGTTTGTGCCAAATGGCCTATATAAACAGGGTCACTGCATGGAGAGATTGCTGAATAATCTTTAGCTAGTTCCTGATTATCCATGAGCTCACCTGCTGTTCTGCTTCCCTACCAGGGGCGGACTGACCATTTGGAAATTCGGGCACTGCCCGAGGGCCCGGGGTCAGTAGGGGGCCCCATGACATGCCCCTGGTACCTTTTTAATAGGCTTTTTTTGAGTTTGGGCAAGGACACAGGGGCCCCATGATCCCCTATTGCCCGGGGGCCCCATGAGTTGTCAGTCCGCCCCTGTTTCCTACGTATGACCCAGCTTGCCTTGTGACCTGGACCTCTGTCTACTTATTGTGACTTTAGCCTGCCTGATTGACTCCACTTATTGCCTTCTGTCAAGTAACTCTGCTGCCTGCTTGATCCTGACCTTGGATTGAGCTTCAGCTCTTACTCCTGAATTGGTACCTCTGTTGTCCATGTGTTACTCACACTTGCTTGTATCTTGTTCTCTTTCCTAAGCTCTGATCTGATACTGTGATGATCCAGACAAGCCTAGAGCTATGAGGGCCTAAATGACTGAGTAAATGGGGAAACAAACAGTGTGGAGGTAACTAATTTAAAAACATAAAAACAAAAAAGGGTGGTACTTACTGGATTTGTTTGAAGAGGTAGGCTGAGGAAAAGGAAGATCCAGGCCTCAAGTCATGGTGACAGCATCCCTCCCCCCAACCTATTTATCATCTCTGTATGGTTTTAATTTAGGTCTTAGCAGAAGCTGGCAGTTTGGGGTGCTTCAAGGTGGGATGAATCTGTTTAGTTTTCTTTTGTAGGACTCATCTTCAGTATGGTGTCCTCTAGCTGTTCTGGTCAAGTCATAGTTCCTGGGTAGTTGTAGACATGTACATGTCTGAGGTCAAGTGAGATAGTCACCAAAGCAGTGTTTTACTGCTGGGAGCATAACTTAGCTATCTGGTGTCACAGCCCATCAGCTCAGTCTCCATTATATTCATGACAACTTTTCAAAATTTTAGTAGACAGCATTTTGGCTCATTTTTGTCCTCCTCACCATAGTCTCGGTAGCTATACTGTAGCCCTTATGTACAAAAACTAAAAAATGAAAAATAATAGTATTATGCCCCCAGGGCAGGACTTCAAATCACACCCCAACCCCTTAGCATGGGGGAGGTGTTTTGTAGTTCATAGAAATAGCTGGGAACAATATAACTGATAAAGAATGCAGCACAGGTACAGGGCACATGGACTTTTCAACTCACAAACGTTCAGGCAGAGCTAACAGATCATTTTTTGCACTTGAACAGATATAAGAAAACAGGTTCAATTATATATTTAAAGGCAGGCATGGTAAACATTCCCACCTGCTCCTTGATTTTTTTCACCTGCATAAGATGTGCATTAATGTAGTTTTATGGCATCATTTGTTGTGCTGTATGCACCCGTATGTCTATAACAGAGTAAATCCTTAAATTCTGGAGTCATCTGTTGTGTTGAAACGTGAGGCATGTGGTATGGCACTGCACAAGCTACTGCATGACATCTGTCTGTAGTGGGAGACCTGACACTTCCTATGCAGAAACTACATTTCCCACAATCCCTGGGTCTCTCATTCTAGTGCTGGTGCAGGTGAGAGCTACACAGATTAAATCTGACATAGGTGCACAGATGTAGATACAGCTCAGTTATTCAGTGTTTCATCACATTATCACTCCAACATTTGTGATGCAGCACAGAGGGGGTAATGAGGGCACTGCGTGACCCTGAATAGGAAATTGCCTTGTCCCTTTGGTGTACAGGGAAAAGCTAGCTGATGCAATTCATAAGCTCATCATTACAAGGTAAGCCAAAAAAACAACACCAGAAATATACAGTAACTCTACTAATAGATTTTTAAAGCAATTCAAATATTTGAAAGTGTAAAGCGCCTTTAACAGACCAAAAGAGAAAAAAAAAAAAGAAGGTCATTGTTAAGGTTTACATACACTTCTGAGATGGCTGGTTTGCATGTGTGCATGATATTCCTAAGGGCCCATTCACATCTATCCATGTATGTATGCAACCCAGACACATAGGTGTGAATGGGGTCTAAATCATCATCATCAAGTCTGAGCTTCAGTCTCTCGCCTGCTCAGGGACAATGAAGCCTTAAAAAGTGACTGGCTGCTATGCACACCACATCTTTCTATCTAGTTTTATTAATCAACCCTTTATGTACACTGCATTCTACGTATCAGTTTTACTAATATTGCAGGCCACCTGCTAATGTGATATATTAAGATCAACACTATAAGTATTCCGTGTAGTATTCCTCCTCTTGAGTTCAGCCTACATTTCAAACATCTAAATAACAGCGTAGCTCCACTCACCATATTCTGTTCACCGATCCTCTTCTCCAGCCGCCTTCCAATCTTCCGTAATTCCTCTTCTGACTCCATAAAGTCAGGTGAAGAAGTGTCACAGGTAATGATAAAATGTGATATATGTGCACAAATCTCTAGGAGAGGTTTTTTTTTACCTCCAGGTACAGTAGTTTTTACATCTACATACTAGTGTAAGTATTCTATATTGACTTTTGTTATCTGTGTTCACAATGTAATGGGAATAAGTTAATGTGCAGTCATTTCTGAAAGCAGATGTCTATTCGGTGGTTTGTATACACTTGTGTTTTGTATAGTGTGTCACTGTGTGAGTATATACCAGTCCGAAGTGTATACAGTTTTCTTCTGCTTGGCCTTACCGAGGGGGTGTGTCTCAAATTATAAATAGTCCCAAGGTCTTTCAGCCGGACACTGGAAGTGGGGGGGTGTAGTGACAGCTGTGCACATGGCACACACAGCCCTAAACACAGCAGAAAACCATATGCTATATGTTACATGCTTAACCACATATGCCGTCTTGGCCATCAATACACCCTTGCACCTGTTAAAACATGCAGTGTTAATGTAAAAGTGGATTATACTGAAAAGATACTGCTACGTGCAGGACAATCAAGACAGAATAATAACACAACGCCAAAGAAAAGATCACCTGCTACTGGACCACAGTAAGATTTCATTCAACTCTGTAAATGCATGGGACATATATATATATATATACATTTGTGTTCAAAATAATAGCAGTGTGTTGAAAAAAGTGAATAAAGCTCAAAATCCTTCTAATAGCTTTTATTTCCATACACACAAATGCATTGGGAACACTACACATTCTATTCCAAATCAAAACATGAAGAAAAATATATCAAATTTGTGTTGTTCCTCTAAAAAAATTGAAGAAAAGTAAATATTAGACTGTTCAAAAAAATAGCAGTGTTTGTATTCTTCTTTACAAACTCAAACATTCACTATATAAACTGAAAAATGTTTGAAGATTTTGCTTTCCTCCTCTTCAGCACATGTCTTTTTTTTCAACAGTGGGACTTTGCGGGGGCTTCTTGCAGATAGCTTGGCTTCACATAGGCGTCTTCTAATTGTAACAGTACTCACAGGTAACTTTAGACCTTCTTTGATCTTCCTGGAGCTGATTGTTGGCTGAGTCCTTGCCATTTTGGCTATTCTTCTATCCATTCGAATGGTAGTTTTTCGCTTTCTTCCATGTCTGTCAGGTTTTGGTTGCCATTGTAAAGCATTTGCAATCATTTTAGCTGAGCATATACATAAGGGGGAAACCTCCTGTGCTCAACCCTAATATACTGAAAAAAGCTGCTAACACCTGCACCCGTTACCCAAAGTGAAAAACATAAAGATATAAATGATTGGTGTAGCGCTTTTCAAAATCTTTCCCTTATTTATACCGTGAACAAACCATATAATCAGGACCAAATCACAATAGGTCAATCATACAGTGACAAATAAACACAAAATATATATATAGTGAATAAACCACAACTATATCCCAGATCCTGGGAAACATATAGAATCAGTGTTAAGTGCTCTGTGTCAAACCACTTAAATACACATGTGTAACACACTAAAGTGAAAATTCAAAATACAATCGTGAATAACATAAAACAATTTATAAACCCATAAATAACATTAATTCATATAAAATGTGAGAACAGTGTCCACTGCAATGCATTAGCACACACATGCAGGTGAATTTTGTGCGTGGCAGGCTCAGGTGCTGTGGAGTTTGCCAAGGGAGGAGGTGTAGATGGAGAAGAGAAGGGGTCCGAGGACAGAGCCTTGGGGGACCCCAACAGAGAGGGGGAGGGGAGGTGGCACCGTTGTAGGAAACGCTGAAGAAGCGTTGGGATAGATAGGAGGAGAACCAGAAGAGAGCGCTGTCTCTGATGCCAAGGGAGAGTAGTTTATTAAGGAGGGGGTGGTCAACTGTGTCGAAGGCCGCGGAGAGGTCCAGGAGAAGGACGACAGAGTAGTCGCCTTTGGCTTTGGCGGTTAGTAGGTCGTTAGTGATTTTGAGGAGGGCGGTTTCGGTGGAGTGTTGGGGACGGAAGCCGGACTATAGTGGGTCAAGGAGGTTGTTGTCAGTTAGGTGGGCGCTCAGGCGATCGTAGACTAAGCGCTCAAGGAGCTTGGAAGTGAGTGGCAGCAGGGAGATGGGTCTAAGGTTGTTTGGGTCTGTGGGGTCCAGGGAGGGCTTTTTGAGTATGGGGGTGATGTGCGCATGCTTTAGGGGGGGAGGGGAATGCGCCAGTAGAGAGGGAGAGATTGAAGATGTGGGTGAGGGAGCTGATGAGGGAGGAGGGGGGTGACTGGAGGAGATGAGAGGGATAGAGTCCAGGGGGCACGTAGTGAGGCGGGCTTCTGAGAAGACCCTGGTGACTTCCTCAGTGGTAGCAGGGCTGAAGGAGTACAGTGCTGGGGGGTTACGGTAAGCGGGGCCTTGGGTGTGGTGGGGAGCAGTGCGGTTGCGAGGTCAGAGGAAAGATGAGGGGGTGATGGGGGTGGAGGCTAGGTGGGGAGGTAGATTGCAAGTTGACTATGTCCTTACGGATTGCATCAATCTTGTTGGGAAAATGGGTGGCAATCTCGTGGGCGGTGAGTGAGGTACTGAGTGGAGGAGGGGGGGGAGCGATCAGGGAGTTGAAGGTGGAGAAAAGTCGGCGAGGGCAGGTGGAGAGGGTGTTGATCAGGTTTACGAAGTAGGCCTGCTTGGCGGCATGGAGGGAGGAGGTGTAAGTGAGGAAGGCAGATTTGTAGAGGGAGAACGCACGAGGGGACCTGGTTTTGCGCCATAGTCTCGCCAGCGCGCGAATGCGACGTTTGAGGCATTTAGTATGGTCATTCTGCCATGGTTGAAGCGGTCTAGGTTTGATGTTGCATGTGGTTAGGGGTGCCAGAGAGTCTAGGGCAGCTGACAGGGAGTCGTTGTATGTGGTGGTGGCTAGGTCAGGACATGACAGTGGAAGAATGCTGTCGTGTAGGCGGTCGGCAGCCGAGTGCCGAGTGCCGGGCCGGGTTCAGGTTGTGGAGGTTGCGGCTGGAGATGGTTTGGCGCCTTGGGGGGGGGGGGTTAGGGGAAGGGGAGATGGAGAACGTGAGGAGGTGGTGGTCGGAGAGAGGGAAGGGGGTGTTAGTGATCTGGTTGAGGGTTCAGAGGTGGGAGAAGACGAGGTCCAGGGTGTTCCCATCGATGTGGGTGGAGGATTGAGCGTACTGTGTGAGCGTGAAGGAGCAGGTTAGGTGGAGGAGTTGGGAAGTAGCCGGGTTGTTGTCGTTGATGGGGATATTGAAGTCCCCAAGGATGATGGTCGGTAGCTCAAAGGAGAGGAAGAAGGGAAGCCAGGCGGCGAAGTCATCCAGGAAGCGGGGTATGGATCCAGGAGGCCTGTAGATCACTGCGATCCTTAGGGGAGTGGGGGAGAAGAGCCGGATGCAGTGAGTCTCGAAGGAGGAGAAGGATAGAGAGGGGGGGGTTAGGGAGGACCTGGAAGGTGCTCAGCGGTGATAGGAGCAAGCCGACACCACCACCTCTGCGACTGCTCAGTCTGGGTGAATGGGTCCATATGAGACCTCCACGGGTGAGTGCCGCAGGGGAGGTCATGGATGGCGGTAAGCTTGTTGCAAACCGAGCGGGCGTTCAGGAGTGCAACTGAGAAGGGAGATGGATGCGGGGAGGAGGGGTACAGGTATGAGGTCGAGGGGGCTGCGGCGGCTGGCGGGAGCAGGGGGGTCCCTGGGGGGGGTGAGGTGGTGAGGGGCCAGGGTTCGGGGAGATGTCCCCAGCGGATAGAAGAAGGAGGAGGGTGAGGAAGGTGGCATGGGAACGGGAAGTGCAGATAGCAATGTTCAGAATGCAACAAAGTGTTAAATGACAGCAGAAACAGTACCAAATTTGCCAGCGTATAAGACGACCCCCTAATTTTCCAGTTAAAACATAGGTTGTCGGCTATACTCGCCTTATAAGACTACCCCTCTTCCAAGGCAACACCATTTAAAAACATCAGATTTGATTGAAATAATTTTAATTAAAATGGTTATGACTTACCGGTACTTAAAATCCTTCAAAATCCTCATCATGTTCATCCTCTGACATCAGCAGCTCAGTTAGAGCTCTTGTACACAGCAGCTGTCAAGCTGGCATTCAGGAGCTGTTCTGTGTTTTTTTCAGCAGCCCCTGAACTCTCCCTAATGCTTTCCTATGTGTCCATGCAGGGGCGGACTGACAACTCATGGGGCCCCTGGGCAATAGGGGAACATGGGGCCCCTGTGTCCTTGCCCAAACTCAAAAAAGCCTATGAAAAAGGTACCGGGGCCCCGTACTGACCCCCGGGCCCTTGGGCAGTGCCCGAGTTTCCAAATGCTCAGTCCTCCCCTGTGTCCATGTACACTTAGTTGTTTACAGGCAGTTGAGTTTACAGACTTTTTTTGAACGCACCAAACTTGTGTTCAGGAGTAGATTTTACCAACGTTTCAAACGCCAAATGCTTGTAAATGCTGTAAAAGCGGTTAACCGCGTTTAGAAGCATTTGCGTTTAGAAGAGTTTTTTAACTGTTCCATATCCAGATGCTGTCCAGAGCCTTTTTTCATCAGCAGAACTGAATGCAAAGCGTTTTCCATGTATTCATGGACCTATTACACCAGCGCAGTCAGTTCCAGGTTTTGCATGAAGGAAAAAATGGTAGAACGTGCCGCATTATGCTCATGATGGGATCCATAGTGAATACAACCAGAAAAGACAGGTCATCTCAAAACATACTGCTCTCTCTGCTTCTGCTCTCTCTATTTCTCACAAAATGTCTGAAATAGTTAATTTTTTACTGTTTTTCAGTGCATTCTGGGCATTTTAGAAGGTCTCCTGAGGTTATCTTTAAAAAACGCTTCTAAATGCAAACGCTCATAAATGCGGTATGCAAACACAGCTAAACAGAAGTTTTTTAACTTTCGTTTTCCAGCAGTCATTTTCCATCGTTCAGAAGTGTTTTCCAAATGCACCGTGTACATGGACCCTAAGACTACCCCCCTTCCGAGGCAACATCATTTTAAAACATCAGATTTGATTTAAATAATTTAAATTAAAATGGTTATGACTTACCGGTACCTAAAATCTTTCAAAATCCTCATCATGTTCATCCTCTGACATCAGCAGCACAGTTATTATGTTCCTTGGCAAAGTTTTCAACTTTCAGTTTGAAACTGGCTTCATATTTCCTTCTTCTTGCTGGAGCCATGATGGGGTCTTGTCTAACAGCCATTTTGTTTAAATACACCCACTAAAATATCAGCCCGCTGGATGTGCGGTAATACTGTGTGTATGTTAGCTTTGGCTACATACAATATACATACAGAATGTACGCTGAGCCAATTACAGTGAGCGATGTATTATATTAATTAATTCAAAGCCTGCTTGGATTAGCTGAGTCACAGAGGTGGGCTGATGATGTCACAACCTCTGCCAATCCGAGCAGGCTTTGTGTTCATTAATAAAATACATCGCTTGCCGTGATTGGCTCAGCGCGGTATACTGTATGTAGCCGAAGCTACCGTACATACAGTATTACCGCACATCCAGCGGGTTGACAGATTAGGGACATTTGTTTTGAGCCAGCTTGGCCCAAACGAACTAAAGGTTCACACTGTATACCCCACGTATAAGATGACCCCTGATTTTTGGGGTATGTTTTCAAGTATAAAAAGTCATTTTATATGCCGGAAAATACGGTAGATTATATGAAAACCATATGTTTATAAGATCAAGTCATACATTGCAAAATTTATTTTGGTCCATATTGCCATGAGTTACTGTTGCCTTTCTATCATCTTGAACCAGTCTACCCATTCTCCTTTGACATCAACAAGGCATTTTCATCCACATAACTGCCGCACACTGGATATTTTCTCTTTTTCGGATCATTCTCTGTAAACCCTAGAGATGGTTGTACGTGAAAATTCCAGTAGATCAACAGTTTTTGAAATACAGCTCGTCTGGCATCAACCATGCCATGTTCAAAGTCACTTAAATCCCCTTTCTTCCTCATTCTGATGCTCGGTTTAAATTCAGCAAGTTATCTTCACCACGTCTAGATGCCTTAATGCATTGAGTTGCTGTCGTGATTGGCTGATTAGCAATTTGTGTTACCAAGCAATTGAATAGGTGTACCTATTAAAGTGGCCGGGGAGTGTATACTCCATATTTCTCTCAGAGCTATACTTAACCATGTAACATTAGTGTACAATAGAGAAGGGAAGTGGAAAGGAAAAAGGATAAAAAGAAAAAAAACAAAAAAACAGAGGAGGGAAAACATAGAGATCAGTGATAATAATAAAAACAAACTTAGGCTTTACTTAGTCATCAAAATATGTCATCCTTGTCAGGTTCCTATATGTGTCAGGATATTTTTTTTTTTTTGTTCCAAAAATACTTTATTGTTATAAGAGAAGACAAAAAAGCATTTAGAGCATGTACAGCCATAGATCACAGTCAAAACATAGACATGACATGTTGCTTCCCGTTTCGCAGACGGGCCAAATTGTAAACAGTCATACAAGACGAAATGGTATAGGACAATACATCAATCATACAATGCAAAATGAATGCATACCAAGAGGATATCTTAATCATTAGTTAGTGGCTCTATCTATCTAGAGCCACGTTTCTCAGCCAGGGTTCCATCAGAGGTTTCTTGGGGTTCCTTGGCCAGTGAGCAATTTCTGTTTCTCAGATAAGTTCTCACTGACACCATTGATCCTTTTATCTATATATATGGGGGAATTCTTCCCAATGATCACAAGCGTAAGGAGCATTCTTACCACAGTCTATCATACTAATGTATCATGTGTTGTAGATATATCACTGCCCCTTGGGACAAGCTGGAATATATTATGGGTCCTGCGCTCAATAGATCCAACCCTAAGCAAACCCAATCCCTCTGGCACAACTGGTAATGAATAGCAAATACCCCGCCAAGAAATTTGCTGACACAGGGTTAAATGAAACAAGAACAATTTTATGGAGAATGAAATGCAGTGTAGAGGGGTGGGGTTCCCCTTTCAACTTCAAAACTTACTTTTCTTCTTTTATGCAATGCAGTAAATTTGGTCTGCCACTAGAGGGCTTCACAGCCAAAAATCTCCTGATGGCAGAGTTGCACTTTAAGCAGAATACAACTGATATCAAACAAATAAACTTACTTATACTCTATCAATGAAATGTATTACCCACACCGGTGTATGATTCTGCTTCTGAGGGGCGTTAGCCAAAAATCACCTCAGAGTCAGAACAGAATGCAATAAAGAGGTACCTCTAATAAGGCTACTAAGCCAGATTCCCCCACTCTAGTCCTTGTAACGGTGGAGCTCTAGTTGGTGCACGTTTAGTCCTTACAATGAAGTAAATAGCAGCTGAAGGCTTCTTTGGAGTTTCAGCTGGTGTGGGTTACATCCAATTTTACTAGGTTTCTGGGCTGAGAGGGTCCAACCTCAGTGTCTGAACGCAACACAAAGCACCCCAAGACCAGGGGCAGTCGCAGGATGCAATCTCCCAGTATGTGTCAGTCCCCAGGGTAGACAGTCTCAATTACACTGGTGGTGAGGGGCAAAGCAGGCAGAGGGATCTGTGGCTTGCACAGGGCCCCGGATGGGTGAGATCCCAGCAGTGGGGTGCGGATGTCCCAGTCTATATGCAAAGTGTAAATGGTGTGTCTTACTCTCTCCAGGGGGACAGCTCATCAGACTCTGAACACACAGCAGGGTCCCTCTATCCGCACTGAGTGCTGTAGTGCCTCCTCCTCTGCTTGGACGGGCTCCACATGTCCCTGTCTTTTCTCCAGCCTCGTGTATCTCCCCTCTCCCCTTCACTTCCTGCTTCCTCCCCCTCCCAGCGTTCTTTGCTGTGTAGTGGATGAGTCATGAACTTGGCAGAATGCCCAGGTTTTACAAATAGGGGAGAGAGAGGAAGGACTGACTGCTGAACATGTGATTCCTTCTGAATCCTCTTGTACAAGGAGCCTGCTACACACTCCCCCCACCAGAGAAGCTTTGGTCCTCCAAAGACAGCAGTAAAAGCAACCTGTTACATGCTTTTTATATACACGCGGAGAAAAAGCAAAGTTAGTACACACAGGAAATTAAATTATTCACACTTGCATAAGAATCTGGCAGAGGAACCTCCCACCATGTAGCAGAGTGAGGGTTGTCCTGCCCATAGGCCACACTAATGGGAATGGCCCAACCAGATGTGCCAGGGGGTGAGTTGGGGCTGTTCTCTACCGAAACTGCTGTAGGAGAACCAGGCGTCACGCGATTCCTTTGAGAAGCATGTACTACTTCCTCAGAGTTTTCACCCAACACATCATATGTCAGTCTCTTTGGGGGTTGAATAACTCTACGCTCTCTCTGTTCTCTGGGCTCTAGCAATGGTTCTGGCTTTGCTTCCGATGTTGGTTCTGACACTACTGACTCATCAACCCTCGCTTCTTGCTCGATGCTCTCTGTCTCTCCCAGTTCAGCTTCCTCCACATCTTTGCCCTCATCAACAATGGACCACCAGTCTTCAGGTTCTTGCAAGTCTTCTGCAGGTTGGGCCTGAGGCACAAATTCAGGAGCCTCTGGCCTAAGAAGAACTACGTCAGTCACTCCAGTGGAAGAAGGAATGGTGGGTTCGGAAATGTCAGATGGCCACAGCAAATCTGTCCCTACCTCCTCACTCTCACTGTCCTCTTCATCTGCAGGAGGTGGTGTGGTTTGTGACCTGGTCACAGGTCTAGTCCTCTGAGAAGTTGAGGGGGTAGACTGTGGATCAGATTGTGATGGTAGACGGACTGCATCTGACAAAGGCAAAAGGTGGTTGCGGTGCCAGGTTTTGAGTCGGCCAACACCCTTTTCCGGTCGAATCTGGTAAACTGGCAATCCAGGCAATTGTTTGCACATGACATAGGGCTCTGATCGCCACCTATCCGCCAACTTGTGTTTTCCAGGGATACCCAGATTTCTCAGTAAGACTCTGTCTCCAGATTGTAAGTCCTGTACTCGCACTCTGAGATCAAAGTTCTCTTTGTTTCTCTGTCCCCTGGCGTCTGAGGTGGCTTGAGCCTTCTCATAAGCAATCTTCAGGCTTTTCCTTAGGCGGTTCACATATCCTCTATGGGAAGCTGCAGAGGTATGGTCTACAGAGGTTCCAAAAGCCAAGTCTACTGGCAGTCGGGCTTCCCGGCCGAACATCAGCCGGTAAGGAGAGTATCCTGTAGCGTCATTGGCAGTGCTATTGTAGGCATGTACGATGGCTGCTACATGCTTACTCCAGTGTTGCTTTTGCACTGAAGTCAAAGTCCCGAGCATATTCAGGAGGGTACGATTGAATCTCTCTGGCTGAGGATCTCCCTGAGGATGGTATGGAGTAGTCCTCGACTTTTGGATGCCTAGTAGACTCAAGAGTCTCTTGATGAGATTGCTCTCGAAATCTCTCCCTTGGTCTGAGCGGATACGTTGTGGTAGTCCGTAATGCACAAAGAACCTTTCTACTAAAATCTTTGCCACAGTTGATGCTAACTGATCTCTAGCAGGAAAAGCCTGGGCATACCTAGTAAAATGGTCAGTCACTACTAGGATATTTCCCTGTCCACTCTGATCCGACTCCAGGCACAGGAAGTCAATGCACACCAATTCCATGGGTCCCTGACTTTGAAGGTGGCCCATTGGGGCAGCTCGTTGAGGCAGAGTCTTCCTCTGAATACATCGGATGCAGGAGTGACAGTAACTTTCAACTTCTGTCCGCATGCAGGGCCAGTAGAAGCGGTCTCTTACCAAACAAAAGGTTCTTTCTGGTCCCAGATGGCCATGGTCATCATGGAGAGCAGTCAGCACCGTTTCTCTGTGTTTTGCGGGCAAAAATAGCTGCCATTTCTCTTCAGGATCATCAGAGGGGCCCCTTCGGTAGACCACTCCGTGGCGTAACTGTAGCCGATCCCACTCACGATGTAGCCGCCGGGCCTCCCTTGACGATGTAAGAAGCAAATCAGGGCTTTTGCTTTCTAAAGCCTTCAATACTAGGCCGCAGAGGGGGTCTTCCAACTGATCTCTTCGCAGATCCTTCCTGGAAAGCTTGGGCAGGCCTTCACCCCCAACCTGGGTGACATTGCAATAACACCTGGGAACGCCAGACGCCGAAATCCCAATGTCTTCTGCCCTGGACCCACCTCTTGTTCGGTGTTCCACTCCTTGGCATAAGGCTCGTACCCCTTCAGAGGGCACCTGAGTCCACTCTTCTGGGGAATCCTTGGAACAGTGAGGTCTTCGGGATAAGGCATCTGCATCCCTATTCCCAATCCCTGGCCAATAACTGAGGCTGAAAGTGAACTCCGATAAGGCAGCTAACCACCTGTGGCCAGTAGCATCCAGCTTAGCTGTAGTGAGAATGTATGTGAGGGGGTTATTATCTGTTTTTATCACGAATTCTGCTCCATATAGGTAATCTCGAAGTTTGTCCACTACTGCCCACTTCAAGGCCAAGAATTCAAGCTTGTGGGTGGGGTAGTTCTTCTCAGCGGACGCCAAACCCCGGCTCACATAGGCGACAGGTCGCAAGCATCCATTCTGTTCTTGATAGAGGACTCCCCCTAACCCATCTCTACTTGCATCCACATGCAATTCGTACGGCTTAGCTGGGTCTGCATAGGCCAGGATTGGGGCGGTGGTTAGACTCTTTTTCAGCCGTTCAAAGGCCTCTTCACACTGGGTTGTCCATTGTCCTTGAATAGATTCCCTAGGCCTCCTGGGTCCCACTGCTGGCTTCGCAGGTCTAGAAAGATCTGCATCATCATTGTCTTCTTCGTTTCTGAGCAGTTCATTGAGTGGGCGGGCTATCCGAGCGAAGCCCTGGACGAATCTGCGATAATAGGAGCAAAAGCCCAGGAAAGATCTGAGCTCTGTGACATTTGTGGGCCTCGGCCATGAGGTGACAGCTTCCAGCTTCTTGGGGTCAGTGGCCACTCCATCGGCAGATACGATATGACCCAGGTAATTGACCGAGGGTTGGTAAAACTGGCACTTCTCCAAAGACAACTTCAGTCCCTCATCATGAAGTCTCTTGAGCACCTTCTCCAATCTCTCCTCATGTTCCTCCAGGGTCTTCCCGAACACAATGATGTCGTCCAAGTATACCAGTACTTCAATTAAATTCATGTCACCCACCGTCTTCTCCATCAGCCTTTGAAAGGTGGCTGGAGAGTTGCACAAACCTTGAGGCATCCGGTCAAATTCAAAGAACCCGGGGCGTGTCCAAGATGGCGACCGGAGCGGACGCATAATCCGGAGCTCCGGCGCCGATTTTCGGAATCCGCTGCCATCCGTGCTGCAGCGGATCACAGTGGAGCAGAGGAGGGCCCTGGTGTCATTCCGGATACCTGGGAGGTGGATTCCGGGCGACATTTCCGCCCCTCGTGGCGGCGGACATCCGCGGCCTAGTGCGGCCGCGCGGGCCGGGGCTCCGGCGTTTTCCATCCACATCCGCTGCCATCCGTGCTGTGGGGGATCATCCGAGGACGTCTGCAGCATCCTCTGTATCACAGAGGCTGGGAGAGGGACGCCGCTGTGTATTGCTGCTCCCCGCGGCGGCGGCGACGGTTGCGGCCTACACCTTCTGCCAGAGGCCTCCTTTCACCTGGACACAGTGAGTGGGGGGTACAGGCGGCATCCTGTCACTATGATCTCCCCACAGTGCTTTGGGGAGTGGGCCACATATTAATAGCCCCAGAATCCACCATCCTCTGTGACTGTGGCCCTTACTGTGCTCAGAGGCCTACTGGGGCCTTGATACTGCCCCAGAGGGTGTCTCCCTGCGGGGCCCTGTGCTCAGAATTGGAGGTCCTCTGCTTCCTGCTTCCCATCCGTCCCTCTCATGTCCTGAGTTGGGATCCAATGCCATCATCTTGCTCCAACGTGAATTTTTTGCAGGATTGCTGCGACTTATGTTCTATCTACCCTCTCAAGGCTTGCTGAATATTTTTACAATATAATGTTATCGCATATGGATCTGACAGCATCCATGTAACTACAACCCTGAACCTATTTTGGGCGCTATAGGTCCCCTGGGGTTATAATCTTCACTCACTTTCCAATTTTCAGTTGATCACCCCCGGGAGATTACTTGTATGCCGTCCACCAAGAAAAAAAAGGGACAAGCTCAGAAGTCCCTCACAACATACCTACTAAAGGCTCACGAGATTTGCGGCATGTCTCCAGTCAATACAGAGCAAGCATCCCTGTCCGATCCCACGGGATACCACCGCTCCCTTATCGACCTTAGTCAGCGAAAATACACAGCATCTCACAAAAGGGGACTTGGAGTCCTGCTTGGAATCTATGTACGCCAAACTAGCTGCCAAATTTCAATCAGAATTGCATAAAAGCACTAATGTTCTCTCTCAGGAAATAGCCACGCTGGGCTCTAGGACAGACCGCTTGGAAACCAAACACGATGAACTTAGCCTGGCCTATGGTGAACTTTCCAGAGAGCATGATCATTTACAAACGGCCTTTTCACAACTGCAGGCGCAGGTCGAGGATCTTGACAATCGCAATCGCAGGAATAATCTGCGAATCAGGGGAATCCCGGAGTCTATGTCAGATCTTTCATTAATTATAACCAAATTGTTCAAGTCACTCCTCCCAGATCGTGACCCTGGATCTTTTGCTTGTGACCGCATCCACAGAGCCCTACGCCCTAAACCTCCTGCTGACAAGCCGCCTAGGGATATTGTCTTGTGCATGAAGGATTTTCTGACCAAGGAAGAAATCCTCAGAGCTGCTCGCAATACTCCAACAATCTCCTTTGAGGGCTCGGTTTTACAAATCTATCCTGATGTTTCCCCGGCCACGTTGGAGAAACGTAGAAAGATGAAAGAAGTTACAACTGCCCTGTTCTCAGCTCGTATCCGCTACAAGTGGGGCTTCCCTTTTAAGCTGATAGTTCCACACAATGGGAGCACATATATCGCTACATCCCCTCCCGAAGGTAGAGCAATCTTGGCCAAATTGGGCTTGGCGGATGCCCCATCACCTCAACGTCCACCCTCCACCCCTCGTATTTCTCCCATTTGGCATACCCCTTCCCCACGGAGGGATAGAAGGAGAGTCAGACAAGAACCGGGTTGACGTGTCCACTCTCACTTGCCTAATACTCATTGTCTTGATAGTCTTTGGTTTGGTCTATTGTTTTTTTATGACTTTACTAAGATTTGGGACCCAGGGATTTTGCTCTCTATTTTTTACATTGTCAGGTTGTGTATTTCTGTGGTTGTTGCTGTGCTATTTTTGCAATACTGAATATTTTGTATGCCTTGCATTGATAACTGTACGGGTTAAGGTATAACAAGGGTCATTGGACCCTCCTAATTGCGCCCATTAATTCATGGTTGTACTACTCTTTGACACGTTACCCCACCCTGCCTCCTGACATGGCCGGAGGTGTCGCCATGTTGCCATGGAAGAGCACTTCCAGTTCCGGTTTCAAAAACGTTTTTGGATCATTTTCAGCGGATTATTAACAATTTTATTTGGGGAAATAAGCATCCACGTTTTGCCTCATCCATTTTATATCGCTCACAACGGACGGGAGGTCTTGGTCTTCCCAACTTTTGGCTATATTACCTCTCGGCTCGTTTTGCGCAATTATCACAATGGGCTACTATTAACTCTCAAATCCCATGGATTAAGTTTGAGTCTCAGTCGATACGTCCTTTTTATTTACCGGGAATTTTATGGTCTAAAATCTCCCCCCGATCGCTTACTTTTCATAACTCTATAGTGACCCACTCACTGACACTTTGGTCCAAATACAAGGCTAAGCTGAGTTTAGTCTCTCATATTCCCCCAGGTGTTTCATTTTTTGGTGATCCTACTTTTGTTGTAGCCTTTTCTTCCCCTCACATGTTTCGTTGGTGGTATGATCGATCCTTTATCAGATTGTCCGATTTCCAAAGAGGAGGATCTTATATTACCTTCGATATGCTGCGCGTGCTATTTGATGTTCCTCTTCGTGAGTACCTTCGTTATAGACAGATTAGGCACTTTTTTAATGCGCACTTTGGCCTTACCCCGTCTTCTCCGATCTCTTTTTTTGAGCGTGTCAGCCGTGACTCTCCTAGAGGTAGGGGTCTTATTTCAGATCTTTATCACCAATTTTTGATCTGTCTTTTTCATGCTCCTCCTATGTACAGGCAGAGGTGGGAGGAGGATTGTGGTATCACTTTTTCGGATGAGGATTGGGACTCCATGGTGGATAATATATGCAAGAGCTCTAGATCTCTTTCGGTTCGCGAGACGGCCCTTAAAGTTTTAACCAGATGGTATTATACTCCGTCCAGACTACATACAATGTTCCCACAAACATCCCCTTTATGTTTCCGGGGCTGTGGCCGCACAGGTACTTTGGTCCATATGTTTTGGGATTGCCCAAACATATCTTTGATCTGGCGTAAGATATCTGAGGTGGCTACCTCACTATCGGGCAACCCGATACAGTTGTCTATACAGACCTGTTTATTGGGGGTTCATATCCCAGGGGTCTCTGATGCCACTCTGAGATTGCTACATACATTATGTATTGCCACTTTGTGGTCCATTGCCCTGCATTGGCGGTCTAATGCTGTACCCTTGGACTCTGTTTTACACAGAATTGACACTGTAATGCTTATGGAACGTATTTATTATACACTACTGGATAAGATGCACTTATACGATAAAAAATGGGAGTCATGGAAGGATTGTAGACATTTATTGCATGATTGACAACATCCCCGGTAAAGAATGGCTGACATATATTGTTGATAGCTGTATCACTCAATCTGTTTTATCATTTATGTATCTCATGCACTCATAACTTTTTTTCTTCCTCTATCTTCTTTTTTATGTTAATATACTTTTATGTATTGTACGGTTCAAATGTGCCATATTTTTGCTGACAATATCACTTTCATACTGTGCTGTTGTTTTACTGTCTACTTATGTACAATAAAATCGTTTGTAAACAAAAAAAAAAATTCAAAGAACCCTATTGGGGTTATGAACGCGGTCTTTTCTCGGTCTTCCGGGTGCACGGGGATCTGGTAATACCCATTCTTCAGGTCCAGCACACTGAACCACTTTGCCCCTGATAGGCTTTGCAAAGCATCCTCTATCCTGGGGGTGGTATACTGATCAGGAACAGTTCTTCGGTTTAGCGTCCGGTAGTCGATGCACAATCTTAAAGATCCGTTCTTCTTCCGGACCACCACTATCGGAGAGGCGTATGGGCTTCGTGACTCTCTGATGATACCTGTCCTCTTCAACTCTGCCAATTGCTCACGCAGATCTTCCAAATCTCCCAATGGAACTCGTCGAACCCTTTCCCTGAATGGGGCGTCTTCTCGAAGCCGGATCCGATGATGGGCACTCTCTGCACACCCCACATCGAACTCACTTCTGGAGAATGCAGCCCGCCACCTTAGGAGTTGATTCTTCACTCTCTCTCTCCATTCCGGGGAAAGGGGGGTGTTCCTTGGGTAAAACGCATCGACAGGGATTTCTTTCTCTCTTCCGTCCCCTAGCTCAGTGGGCAAGATTGGGGTTGCAGGATCCACATGTCCTAACAGCACCCGAGCTGGGATTTTCACTGGGGCAGCAGTTGGATTATGAACACTGACCGAAACCTTTCCGTGGCTCCTCCGTAGCGCTTTTGTTGACACTACCTCCGGGAGGATCTCCACTCCTGTGTTCTCTTCACAGCCACCAGCCTCAAGGACAATGAAGGGGCCTGGCTGCTTCCAGGTCAATTTGACTGATGCCTGTAAACACGCCACCTCTCCGGGTTGTAGCACCTTCTCATGTTGATCCAGGCGCCATATCTTCCCTATTCTTTCCGCTGGGGCTCTCCTCTCTTGTACCAGGCGCTGATATGCTTGCCTCAGCATGGGATGTACAGAAGTGGGTTGATCATTGGGCTCTTCGACCAATGGCGCCAGCAGCCTTCTGACAAGATTGGTGTTGGTCCCTATGATTAGGGGACTCCCATTGGCCCCAGGCGGCCGGGGACAGATGACGGCTAAGGCTTCGAAAGTCTCAGCCTTCCCTGTCATGGAAGGATCAAAAGTTAGTCTGACCGATAGGTAACCATCATAGGGAAACTTCTGGGTTCCTATGCCCCATATTTCCAGATCTTCCAGCTTCTGCAAGGGCAAATGCTTCAGATGCTTGTCATAGAAGTCTCGGTACAGAAGGGTTACTTGGGCTCCGGTGTCCAGAAGAGCCCTGGTATAACTCCCTTCTACCTGAATCAGGACGACAGGGGAGGGTCCCACTAAATTCTCAGGGAGTGGTGAACAGGTAGCCGTCTTCTTCTGTTCTGCAGTTCTTATCCTTACTCTCCTCCTGGGGGAGTTTTGGCTCGGCCTAAGCCGTGGTTGACTCCCAGGTTTGAGGTGTGCACTGACTCCCTGAGGTGAAGTGGCATCTTCCCTAGGCTGTTTGTAAGGGATGGTGGAGTCCTTCTGGATAGGGCCAGATTTTCTCCTCACCCCCCTTTTACTTGGTTGAGTGGAGCTAGCTGCGGTGGTGGGGTCCCTGGGTTGCTCCTTCACCAGGGCCCTCTGAAGTTTTCCGCCGGTTTTTGGCGCTTAGCTTCAGGCTTCCTGGGGCTCGGACAGACTCTCCTGACATGTCCGGTCCCTCCACAATTAAAGCAGGTAATTTGAATGGTGGGACTAGTTGCTTGCATTGGGGCAACTCCTGACAGGTTTTCAGAAACTGCTCTCGTCTCTCTCGCTAAACCCGACGGTCCCGCCATTAGTAAGGTCACCATCTCCATTAGTTGGGACACCTGAGTCTTAAGGAGTTCAACTTCAGGGGTGTCACCTCCCACATTGACTACCCGGACCCCTACAACAGAGTCTGACTGTCTCTCTTTGTCATCCAAAATGGCTTCCTCCTCTCTCACAGTCCGGATCAAGTCTGGATAGTTCAGGAGGCCACCATCTCGCCGAGTTCGTAATAGAATGGCAATGGGGTCTAGGGGCCTGGCTCCCCGTAGGACTTGTTGCACCCAAACCTCATCTACTCTTTCAGGGCCTATTCCCCTTTTTAGCAGAATTTGGTATATTATCTTGTCTAGACGTCCCATGTAACTGGAGAGTTTCTTCCCTTCATTTTGGTAGGTATGCTCTAGCTGATAGATGAGGTCTGAAGCCTTTTCAGTACGCCCAAATACATCTTGTAAAATATCTAGATAGCCCTGAGCAGTGCAATCCTGTTTGCTAAGTTTTAGGTTGCGAATAGCCTCCAATGCAGGGCCCCTTAGGCTCTCCGTAATCCTCTGTTTCTTGTTGGCCTCAGGAATGTCCCATTCACTTAGTGCTTGCATGGCTTGGTCTAGCCACTCTTCAAAGCCATCCTCCCCGGTAGGTATTGGTTGCCTATCCGAGAAGAATCGGAGCTTCCGATACATCCCTGTGTATGGAGAGGGGTCTTTACGGCATTTTAACATGAAGTCCCCCAATGCAGTGAGGAATTCCGGGCCTATGGTGGCTAGAGGTGTCTGGGACAGGGGTTCTTCCCTTTCAGGTCTTGCACAACTAGGCCCGGGGGTGTTCAACTGAAGTAACTGGAGCCTTGTCCCATCCTCTATTTGGATATTGGCTCCTTGGAAACTGTCAGGGATCCCCTTCTTCCACTCTAGCAGGGCATATGCCAGGGTGGTGTCTGAGGCGGGTATCACATCTATCACCCACGTTTTCTTTCCCTCTGTGGGTAGTGCATTCACTATCTTGGTAATCTGTTCTTCGGTCCCCATTTCTCTGGGGAACTCGACCACTACACTCCGTTCTGGGCAAGCATTTTCCCTGCTGCACCACTTGGTCGCGGCTGCGACGTCCATCTTAGGAGTTGGTATAGGGCACTGCTTGAGTGGTTGTTGGGTAATTGAGCAGCAAGAATCCCGGACGAGCCCCCACGTGTAGCACTGCCCCTTGGGACAAGCTGGAATATATTATGGGTCCTCCGCTCAATAGATCCAACCCTAAGCAAACCCAATCCCTCTGGTACAACTGGTAATGAATAGCAAATACCCCGCCAAGAAATTTGCTGACACAGGGTTAAATGAAACAAGAACAATTTTATGGAGAATGAAATGCAGTGTAGAGGGGTGGGGTTCCCCTTTCAACTTCAAAACTTACTTTTCTTCTTTTATGCAATGCAGTAAATTTGGTCTGCCACTAGAGGGCTTCACAGCCAAGAGTCTCCGGATGGCAGAGTTGCACTTTAAGCAGAATACAACTGATATCAAACAAATAAACTTACTTATACTCTATCAATGAAATGTATTACCCACACCGGTGTATGATTCTGCTTCTGAGGGGCGTTAGCCAAAAATCACCTCAGAGTCAGAACAGAATGCAATAAAGAGGTACCTCTAATAAGGCTACTAAGCCAGATTCCCCCACTCTAGTCCTTGTAACGGTGGAGCTCTAGTTGGTGCACGTTTAGTCCTTACAATGAAGTAAATAGCAGCTGAAGGCTTCTTTGGAGTTTCAGCTGGTGTGGGTTACATCCAATTTTACTAGGTTTCTGGGCTGAGAGGGTCCAACCTCAGTGTCTGAACGCAACACAAAGCACCCCAAGACCAGGGGCAGTCGCAGGATGCAATCTCCCAGTATGTGTCAGTCCCCAGGGTAGACAGTCTCAATTACACTGGTGGTGAGGGGCAAAGCAGGCAGAGGGATCTGTGGCTTGCACAGGGCCCCGGATGGGTGAGATCCCAGCAGTGGGGTGCGGATGTCCCAGTCTATATGCAAAGTGTAAATGGTGTGTCTTACTCTCTCCAGGGGGACAGCTCACCAGACTCTGAACACACAGCAGGGTCCCTCTATCCGCGCTGAGTGCTGTAGTGCCTCCTCCTCTGCTTGGACGGGCTCTACATGTCCCTGTCTTTTCTCCAGCCTCGTGTCTCTCCCCTCTCCCCTTCACTTCCTGCTTCCTCCCCCTCCCAGCGTTCTTTGCTGTGTAGTGGATGAGTCATGAACTTGGCAGAATGCCCAGGTTTTACAAATAGGGGAGAGAGAGGAAGGACTGACTGCTGAACATGTGATTCCTTCTGAATCCTCTTGTACAAGGAGCCTACTACATAGATAAAGCCATTTTTAGCAGGGGTTTCCTGAGACTGGAAAGTTATTTCAGGGGTTCCTCCATATTGAAAAGGTTGAGGTTGCCAATATTTTATCAAATTTATCATATCTGTCCTGGCAAATATGTACCCATTGCTCAGATTACATGATAGACTCAACTTTTTTTGTCAAATTTATATCAGTATTTGGTATCATTGATAACCTCAGCACCACATCTCCCATGTACAATATCAAAAATAACAAAAAATGAGTAAATAGGATTTTTAAGATGCTAACAATTCTACCCTCAGGAGAAAAAGAAAATACATAGAAACATATGTAAAAACGTACATTTTATTACAAAATCATACTATTAAGCTATACAGCAAATGTAATTCACATGTATATAAATGACAATCAGTGAATATAATGTGCCAACTATAATGTGGCTATAAACACACATAATAAATTACTCACAATAGTATATATATCATTCAAAACAAAAGAAAAAAACTGTTGCGCCTATAGGTGAAGGCACCTGTGAATTCCATTTGTATTTGTATTTGCTCCTCAGCTGTACCCCTTGAACCCCTGAAGAAGCTCAACTTGCAAAATGTGTTTGGACTTTACGCTTTCCCTTTACTTTATTTGTTTAAATGTATATTTGCCCAGGGCACTGCTCCATCCTGTGGAGAGGGGGTGCTGGGAGCTTCAGCTTGTCAGTATCTGAGACTGGTCCGCAGATCAGTTAACAGAACTGGAGAAGACAGCAAGCAGTCAGGTAGGGGCATTTTATTGCAGAAGAGACACTGCATGACTCTTCTTTGATAAAAACCTGTCTGCTCTCTGTTTCTTTTTTTGTTTACAAATGATTTTATTAGTTTTTATGAAATAGGCTGCAAGGACAACATTACAGCATCAAGTAACATATAAAACAGAGACAAGGCACATCTGTAATATACATTCCAAAAAGGTACAATCATGTAAGGCATACAAATTAAGTGTATGAGCAAGATAGATAAAAGGGTAGGCAGAACAATAATGGCACCAACAGAAAAACACGATCAATTGAATCATAAATATTAATTATTCAGATAATAAATGTCTATGAGTTTTCCAAACCTCCCACTTTCTGTGGAATAACTGCATCCTATCCAGTAACATATAATGAATACTCTCCATGAGCATTACTGCATCGACTCTCAGCAAAACCGAGGGCAATGGCACCGTGGGTGACCTCCAGTGCAGGGCAATGGCCCACAGGACAGAAACATAGACGGTATGGATTAGCCTCATAGCCCCTGATGCGAGCTCCCAACAGGCAAGACTACATAGACAGATGCACAGGTGCACTTGCCACAGCAGAGGCCACTTCAGAGACCCTGCGCCACACCAAAGAAAGGATTGGGCAAGCCCAAAATGTGTGCACCAAGGTACCAGCTAGGCCACAACCTTGGAAGCACAGATGGGACATCCCCGGAAACATGACACTCAGCCTAGAAGGGGTATAATACAAGTGGGTTAGTACTTTGAGGGCCGTCTCCCAAACAGAAAGAGAAATAGAGCTCTTACGTATACTATCCACCATGGGGTCCCAATCCTCTTCAGAAAAAGTGACACCACTATCCGCCTTCCATTTCTGTCTATATAAGGGTGGTGAGGAATAGATAGTTACCGGAAAAAGAAGATACAAGTCTGAAATAAGACCCCTGCCCCTAGGACATTCACGGCTATTACGTTCGAAAAAAGTAATCGGGGTCGAAGGTGTCAAATCAACATGTGTATGAAAAAAATGTCTATTTTGCCTATAACGATAGTATTCCCGGAGCGGGATATCAAAAAGTGTGCGCAGTATCTCAAAAGTGATATAAGACTCTCCTCTTTGAAAATCAGATAATCTGATAAAGGAATGATCATACCACCAATGAAAGACCTGTGGAGATGAGAATGCTATAGTGAATCTCGGGTCTCCAAAAAATGATGAACCTGGTGGGACAGAAGATAGAAGATTTAATTTAAATTTATAACGGGACCAAAGTATCAGTGAGTGGGTAACAATAGAATTATGGGACATCAACATGCGAGGAGGAATTTTTGTCCAAAATACCTGGTAAATAGAACGGACGTATAGATTGAGATTCAAATCTGATCCAAGGGATTTGGGAGTTAATAGTCGCCCATTGCGATAGTTGTGCGAAGCAGGCCGACAGATAATAGAGCCAGAAATTGATAAGACCAAGGCCTCCCATCCTTTGCGATTGATAAAGAATTGAAGAAGTGAAACGAGAACGTTTGTTACGCCAAATAAAATTATTAATCACACGTTGAAAACGATCTAGAAAAGTTATCGAGACCAAGATTGGGAGAGCTCAAAACAAGTACCATAATTTCGGCAAAACATTCATCTTTACTGTCTAAAAATGAGATAGGGTATCCATACCAGATTTTTAATAAAGTAGAGAGGCGTGACACACATGGTGGTATCACGTACCTGGTGATGGAGGCCAATGGAGAGAGGGCTTCCCTTGCAGCTAAGTTCCAGACTCCCCTGAGAGTGGGACAGTGGGAATCAGGCCCAAAGTTGCACAGGTCACCTGTAGGAGTGCTGGTTGGTGGTCCACTCAGAAGCACAGCTGGTGCACGGGAATAGGTCTGCAGACTGGAGGCGCCTGTGCGTGGTGTGCAAGCCTTCCGGGATTTGGATGTTTGCGGGTTAGTCAGTTCGAGCAAAGGTCAGGTACCGGGTGGAAGACAGAACAGACGTGGTCAGGTGGGATAGCCGAGGTCAGATCAGGGGGTCAGTAGAGCAGACAGGTCCAAGAACAAGCCGGGTTGGAATCAGGACATCAAGGCACAGGCACAAACCACGGGGAGCTAGAGATCATCCAGCAACCAGAGGAAGTGATGAGCCTCCTTATAAAGGCCGTCTGGCACCAGACTGAGGCTGATGTGTCCTTCTGCGACCATGTAGAGTATTGGCAGAAATGCCAGAACGTCTGCTGTGGACAGGACCCTGACAGGTGGGTAATTAACTGCAAATAATCTCGAATAGCTGGGAGTAATGCAGGCCATAGATGGGGAGAAAAACGGCAGATTTTTCTTTTAAAAAATGAAAAATTGGTAGTTCAAGCGGCCGACGTTACCATCAATGGTAAAAAAATCGGCCGATCTTCATCCCGTCTAGAGCCGGCAAAAAGTGTCCCTGCAGAGAGCTCTGCTATTTCTTTGACAGTTCTCTGACAGTTCCTTGACATTTACAGAGGTTGCAACATTGTATCTATTTGTTTCCATTTAGGATACAGATGTTTTTATTCGGAAACAAATAGATACAATGTTGCAACCTCTGTAAATGTCAAGGAACTGTCAGAGAACTGTCAAAGAAATAGTGGAGCTCTCTGCAGGGACACTTTTTGCCGTACTGGAATTCCTCTAATTTTTCATTCTTCTTCTTCTTCTCCTGCTTCATCATCCTCCTCTTCTTCTTCTTCTTCATCATCATCCTCTTCTTCTTCTTTTTCATCATCATCCTCTTCTTCTTCGTCATCATCATCCTCTTCTTCTTCCTCTTCATCATCATCATCCTCTTCTTCTACTTCTTCTACTTCTTCTTTCTCTTCATCATCATCATCCTCTTCTTCTACTTCTTCTTCCTCTTCTTCATCATCGTCATCCTCTTCTTCTATTTCTTCTTCCTCTTCATCATCTTCATCCTTTTCTTCTTCTTCTTCTACTTCTTCTTCCTCTTCATCATCATCATCATCATCATCCTCTTCTTCTTCTACTTCTTCTTCCTCTTCATCATCTTTATCCTCTTCTTCTTCTTCTTCTACTTCTTCTTCCTCTTCATCATCATCCTCTTCTTCTACTTCTTCTACTCTTCCTCTTCATCATCATCATCCTCTTCTTCTTCTTCTTCTACTTCTTCTTCCTCTTCATCATCTTCATCCTCTTCTTCTTCTACTTATTCTTCCTCTTCATCATCATCATCATCCTCTTCTTCTTCTTCTTCTTCCTCTTCATCATCATCATCATCCTCTTCTTCTTCTTCTTCTTCTTCTTCTTCTTCTACTACTTCTGCTTCCTCTTCATCATCATCATCCTCTTCTTCTACTTCTTCTTCCTCTTCATCATCATCATCCTCTTCTTCTTCTTCTACTTCTTCTTCCTCTTCATCATCTTCATCCTTTTCTTCTTCTTCTACTTCTTCTTCCTCTTCATCATCTTCATCCTCTTCTTCTTCTACTTCTTCCTCTTCATCATCATCATCCTCTTCTTCTTCTTCTACTTCTTCTTCCTCTTCATCATCATCCTCTTCTTCTTCTTCTTCTACTTATTCTTCCTCTTCATCATCATCATCCTCTTCTTCTACTTCTTCTTCATCATCATCATCATCCTCTTCTTCTTCTTCTACTTCTTCTTCCTCTTCATCATCATCCTCTTCTACTTCTTCTTCCTCTTCATCATCATCCTCTTCTTCTTCTTCTACTTCTTCCTCTTCATCATCGTCCTCTTCTTCTACTTCTTCTTCCTCTTCATCATCATCATCCTCTTCTTCTACTTCTTCTTCCTCTTCATCATCATCATCCTCTTCTTCTTCTTCTTCTACTTCTTCTTCCTCTTCATCATCTTCACCCTCTTCTTCTTTTTCTTCTTTTTGTCTTCCTCTTGCAGGTCACTGCTCATGCGCAGATTTTTTATCGGTAAAAAATCGGCCGATTTGCCCATTATTGCCGCGAAAATCGGCCGATTTTTTTCCAACTTTACCGGAAAAAAAAAACGGCCAAAATACCAAAAAACGGCCGACCAAATCGCCCACTAATGATCCGAAAATCGGCCGATTTTATTTTCGGCCGAAAAATCGGCCGATTTTCGACCCATCTATGGCCTGCATAAGATACACACCCAGATAGGAGATCCGATCTGTGGCCCAACGAAAAGGGAAAGAGCTGCGGAGAGATTCACCCAGGGAACCTGCTCGCTGTTTCTTACAGTGGAACGTCAGTTCCACTTTAATGTTTAGTATCCCAACAAAGTAATGAGGGGGACGTCCAGACAACAACTGAAAAAGTAACACTCTTTATTATATCCAATAAAGTGCAGCACACCATTCAAATACCCCCATTTAAGAAACAGTGAAATTTCAATACTGGAGTACAAAAGTACTCCAAGTCTGAGAAACTGACAAATGTTTGTTGAAAACCAGAAATAACTGAGCACCTTAAGTCACCTGTCACACCGCTGCAATTTAAGATAGATTTGTGTGCCATTTCAGCACGATTTCTGAAGACTTTATTGCTACTTGTGAAGATTCTCAATGATTTCTTGCAATTTGCAGTGCAATTTCCATTATATTCTATGTATGTGAAATTGCAACAAAACTGCAGAAAAAGTAATACAAAAACTACTTTAGAAATCGCGCTGCAGCAAATCGCACGTGTTAAGACACTGACATTCACATTCATTAGATGCGATTTCAATGCGCAAATCGCACCGGTATGACCAGGCACTAAAGACCAGTTCACATTAGAAATGCAGAGCAAACCATTCCCATGTAATGCAATATGGCAGCCCACTTATTCTATTGCCATTAGATGCAGTGTTGCATGGGAAAAAAGTTATTGGGGGGGGTGACATCATGTTTTATTGCACCAGGTGAACACCAACCCTAGTGACACCACTGAGTAGAACTGTTTCCTACCATTAAACAATATGTGCTGGACCATGTAATTATAAGAACATCTACACTTACAGTTTTCTCTTAGTACCCTGCAAAGCCCCACAAATACTCGATGAATCTGACAGTGAAGTCCACCTAATGCAGCTTCTCATGATGGTGTGGTAACAATGCTGCACTGCTCATGTATTCACAGCAGAGTCAACGCATTTATGTAGGCTTTGTCTGCTTGCATTACAGCCAGATGAAAACGTATTACAGAGGCTGCACACAGAGCATTGCCACAGCTGGTTCTCAAGCCCGTAGATTGCTCATCAGCACCTGACCCAGAGGCACATTTACCACAAGGCAAACAAGGCAATTGCCTAGGGCAGCATTTTTTAGGGGGCAGCACTGCCCCCTAGAAGAAGGGACATATGCAGTATGAGGACCATGTTGAATCTGAGAGAGGCTGCAGGCTTCTTGATGGTGTATGCAGAGCAGATTGTCGTTCCTGGGGATGTCCAGAGCTGTGAAGGTGAGTATCTTTTTCTCTGTCTTTGGTGTCATGCTCTCTCCGCCGGGAAGGGGTGGGGGGGGGGGTGTCCGAATTTTTTGTTGCCTAGGGCAGCACAAAACCTAAATACACCACTGACCTGACCACACCAAGCCCTGCCCACCTCTTTCTGAACTGGCAGCACTGCCACTGTGAGCTAGAATGTCTGTAGGGGAGAGTATAGGACACAATTGAAGGAGGATTTAGCTCAGTCAGAAGAGCTGAAGTACTCCTTTTTTTTTACTTTTTGAGGTTTGTAGATAACATAGTTACTGGATTTTGTACTTGTTTAGACAGGATGCTTTAGTTGTACTTTAATTTTAGAAGTAGACAGTCGTTTTCCTGATCTAACTACCCAGAACTGTCACCTACCATATTATATAAGAATAGTTATGACCAGGGCTTTTTTCAGCTGAAACACGGGAGAATGCTGTTCCAACATCTCTAGCACTGAATGTCTGTAATGGCAAGGGGTGCTGGGTTGTGCTGGGGAGTCTATTGATACTGGATGCTGGGGATCTATTTTTGCTGTAGGGGGTCTATTTTTGTGGGGGATCTATTGTTGCTGGGGTGGGTCTTATGGTGATGTGTGGGTCTACTGTTGATGGGAGGGATCTACTGTTGACAGAGGGGTCTATTGTTGATGACTACTGGACAGTCTATTGATGCTGGCTGAGGGGAGATCCATTGTTGCTGCTTGGGATCTATTGTTGCTATGGGGTATTTTGTTGAGGGTGGTCTATTGCTGCTGGGGGCAATCTATTGTTGCTGGTTAGACTTATTGTTGCTGGGGGGTCTATTGTTTTTCTGTTATCATTAGCAAATTCTAAATAACTTATCACCACAAAATGATTCTTGGTTCTGTATCCTCTAAAAAGGGTGGCACTGGGAGATGGGTAGGGGGTGGAACCAAGGAACATTGCTCAGAGGTGGGTAATGGGGTGGAGACAAGGGGTGTCTTGAAAAGGAAGAGTTCCTGCACCTATTCTCTGAGAAAAAAGCCCTTGTTATGACACCACCTAATACCTCCTGCCTCTTTGTAATACGTATGTAGCCAGGTGCTGGCACTAGTGCCCCTTTTTAGGATAATAAGGCAAAAGTGAACTTCACAGAATTTTTATTGTGAAACAACAAGTATCGGAATGCCCGCTTGCTATGTTCCTATTGACTGTTTATATCCTCTCCTGATTGGTCAACATCGGACTATTAGGAGGAGATGCTCTTAAGAAAAAGAACTGCGGGAGCTGTATTTTCACTGTACAGGTGGCACTGCATTATAGAGGCAAGGGAACTACAATTTCCAGGGAGCTATGAAGGCTGGGAGGAGGATTGGAGAGGGCCACTTGGCGCAAGACAGAGGAAGGAAGCAGATGCCCAATATAGAGTGCTTAGCACTCAAGGCAATCACCTTCCAGTGCAGCCTAAGCTACAGCACCCCAATGTTCTATTGCGGGTTTGCCAGTCTTCTTCTGCATCTGCAGCAGTACAGAACTGGTTCGCTGGCCTTCTTCTGCATCTCCAGCAGCACAGAGCAGGTTTGCTGGAACTCAATCATAGATCCATGAGGGGTCCTTCCGCCATCGGTATCCATGGCTGAAATGCAGGATCAGTGAGAGGGTCAACCTATTACACACCCTATACAGCAGGAATTGAGACTTTAGCCCAACAATGTCTTGTCCTCCTGCTCCCTAGGCATTGCCCTGCCTGCTTAGTCTACCACTGAGCACTGCCATATTATCCACCCAAGATTACCCCATTAATCCAGAGCCACCTTTACTTCTTACTGAACTTATTGCATTTTTACTACTGTTTACGTTTTTCTACAAAATAATTTCACCAAACACCTCCTCAATAGTTTGTCTTCTTGAAATGAGAGCAGACGGAAGTCATCAAGCATCATCCATTGTGCACCACGGTAAGGGCCCCAACAAAGCCGGCAGAAATAACTATTTTCACCTGAGGATTGCTTTATTTCCTATATAGAAAGATCCTGCAGGCAAACTTGAACCTAGCAGGGTCATTTCAGTGTTCTAACAACAGTGTAGCCTCCAGGGGTTAACATTATTCTTCGTCAAGCTGCCCTAATTGCAGTCTTAGTGAGCCTGTTACAGTTTAAGCTGGTTGGGGTGTATGGTGAAACCTGGCCCAGTTACCCTTGGTGTTGCACCCTGTATGCAATTTTGGTATAGAAGTACTCTGTATAGGAACAGGAGTTATAGCATTTTGGTCACAGTTTTGTATTACCTTGCTTTATATGAGCAGTCTATTTCTAATACACACTGTCAGTCTAATCTGGTGTTGTTCATTCTATTGAATAAGGGGTGTGTCAGAGTGGGTAGACCAACTAATCTGGTGTTGTTCATTCTATTGAGTAGGGGTGAGTCAAAGTGTCAAAGGCGGTAGACCAACTAAGCAGAAAAAGAAACTAGTTTTAAAGGGCTTATCAAACTAGTGGCTCCTATGGGGGTGCCCTACACATAAAATATCAGATATACATTACTGTCCCCCTTTGTAATGTACAGCGCTGAGCGAACTATTGGCGCTTTATAAATACTGTATAATAATAATAATAATACTTATTTTACATGGCACCAGATATGACCACAACTGTGTTTAATATCCATGTTAATACCTATGAGTCAGTTTTAAAGATTCCCAAGGGTAAATTATATTCTTTTGGTCCTAACAAGATGTTTCTATTGCTGTTATATGATAGAGCATTAAAGCAAAATTGTGGTCGATTTTAAATACATTGTAATCATCAATAAAGCTTGATAAAACACCTTCCACATGTATTATGTTCCCTACCATCCCAGCGAGGTCAGTTGTCCGGTCCTCAGTTGTCCGATCCTCAGTGTGACTTACACTGTCCAAAGTCTAAGCAGTGCTGGACCATCTTGATAGCCACTAGTAATGGGCTGCATGTTCGAGTTGAACGTAAGTTCGACTCGAACATGGGCCGTTCGTGTGTTCGTTGAATTCTATTTTCCCACTGCGCCCTGACAGTGCCTTGTGATTGGCCAATGCATTGCACCTGACCACAGGTCAGGTGCAATGCTTTGGCAAATCACAGGGCATGATCATGTGACTTTATCACCCTATTTAAGAGCTGTCATCGAGGCGCAGCTGTCAGATGGCAGGAGCCAGTGTCGAGGGTGTAGCTGATTTTTTTTTCTATTTTCAGGTGGCGGGCATCGAGATTGATGTTGGATCTACTTTGGGGGACATTTTTTTAAATTGCTATGTTTAATAAAGGACCTGTCTAAGACTGTCTCCTGTCTTTTTTACACTACACTTTTTTCTATTGTGAATGGATAGTGGTACCATGGGGGTCGGGATCTGGGGGCTGTCTTTTTAAAGGGGGCTTCCAGATTCTGATAACCCCCTGCCAGCAGAGTCGAAGCCCTTGTCCCCATCAGCATGGGTACAAGGAGCTTTGGGGGGGGGCCCCACTGTCCCAAAGTACCCCCCCATGTTGAAGGCATGTTGCCTTGTATAGTTCGGGGGGGGCACTGGGGGAGGGGGAGGAGGAGCAGGAGGGAGGTATACGAAAACCGACCTGTAGAGCCTTCCAATCTTAACCTGAAGTAACCTCACTGATTCATACCCAGGGTTCTAGCAAGCCTCTAACTGTAAAAAAAAAAAAATCTGTTACACTAGAGAGATTTTACACATGCATTTTGCTACTTCTTGAAGTGTCTTTAGTTTACTTTAATAACACATGTTATATGTTTTTATGCAGTCTATCCACTGTACATGCATGTTACCATAATTTTTTTCTCTGTGTATATGACCCATCGTAACATTTATGCAGCATTTACATGTTATGTTTGTGATAAGACTTTATTGCCAATCTCATGCTTTTGCACAACAGTAATTAACCTGGAATAATGAACTGACCTTTTTATGCTAATATGTGTTGTGTACATTTTGTATCCCATTTATCTAATAAAAAGATAATACAATTTTGATTAATGTATCCATTCTTATTACAGATGTCCTGTTCATTGCTTAGCAATTTAGCGAACTCATGTATAAAAAAAAAAAGTAAGTCTAATTGTCGACTTTGCTTTTGCTATCAACGGTCTTTACCTGACCATGCTCATCTGGATTGCCAGGACTGTTTTCAAGATGTTCCTCTTGGAGCTAGAGAATTCTTTTTTTGAACGAACACAAATGAATACAAATATAATGGACACATTTCAATTAAATGGTTTCAGCATCCAGATCCATTGCTCAGGGAATTCTTTTGATTTGTTAGAAGAAATAAGTCAGTGAGGATGTCCCTGATGGTCAGGTGCATTCTTCTTCATCTGAAGATAAAACCTTGGGGATAACTTTTATTTTCATAAAGTGGATACGAAGAACTATATATAATCTATCGCAATAAGTATGGAAATGTGAAACAGTTAAAACTTCTAGCAAGGACAAACTGTTTTTTTGTTTTTCATAAAAGAAAGGTTGGAGCATTTTTTTGCTTACTTTGAGGTGGAACTAGATGGAAAGGTTTAAAGTGGTTCAAGATTTTCATTAGGGAAGAGGTTTAGTTTTGCCACTACCATGTATTAGTGGTAAACAATGGGGTTCATGAAATTTGCAAAATGCAAGCATCTGGCTGAAGATTTGGCAGGTTCAATGTAAGAAATAGGGAACAACCTATAAGTTGAATCCCAAGCAGGGGCGGACTGAACATTTGGAAACTCGGGCACTGCCTGAGGGCCCGGGGTGAGTAGGGGGCCCCATGAGATCTCCCTGGTACCTTTTTCATAGGCTTTTTTGAGTTTGGGCAAGGACACAAACAAGAGGTACCTGTGCTCAAATCCCAACAGCTAGTGCATGCATTTATCCATCAGGTGCTAAAGGGGTGTAACCACATATTAACACTAGAAATTCTGAAGGACCCTCTGCACACCAGTATATATCCTTTCAAGCAGACTATTAATATTATTATATTATTATACAGTATTTATAAAGCGCCAATAGATCACTCAGCATTGTGTCCACAGTAGCATTTGCATAGACAGAGCAGAGTAGGACTGGCCATAGAGGGATTACTTTGACGCAGTTGGCCAGCTTAACCACTTCCAGACCGGACACTTTTACCCCCTTCCTGACCAGGGCAATTTTCAGCTTTTAGCGCTATCACACTTTGAATGACAATTGCGCGGTCATGCAACACTGTACCCAAATGAATTTTTTACCATTTTTTTGAGACAGATAAAGCTTTATTTTGGTGGTATTTATTCACCACTGGGATTTGTATTTTTTTTTTGCTATGTAAATGAAATGTCCAAAAATTTTGAAAAAAAGTGTTTTTTTTATACAATTTTGCATATAAATAATATTTCATCATAAATCTTAGCCAAAATTTATTCTGTTATCTTTTTAGTAGAAAAAAAAATCCAAATTAGTTTATAACCAAAAATTATAATTTTTAAAAAAAAATTTTTACATTTTTATTTTATTTTTTTATATTATTATTTTTTATTTTTTATTTTTTTTTACATACTGTCACCCTAGCAGTACAGTGTCACCATGGTGACACTGTACTACTTGTGGGGGGGTGATGAAGATTTTTTTATTTTTTTTTACACTGATTGCTTTTACACCCATATAGGATGTAAAAGCAATCATTTCTCTTTCTCTCTGTGTGCATTCTTGCACTCATTGAGCAGTACTGAGTGAGCTGTGATTGGTCACAGCTTGTCACATGGTACAAGGCTTTTGTGAATAGCCTTGTACCATGTGACCTCTGTGATCATTCACAGATTTCACACGTAGTAAGCAATGATGTCAGAAGTGACATCTTGCTTACTACTTTGCATGTGATCACTGATTGGCCAATCAGAGATCACATGATCGGGACCTCGTACAGAGGTCCCGTCCGACGATCGGTGTTTCACTGTGTCCAGAGGACACAGCGGGCACCGGATCGCGGTGCAGCGCGCTCCCAGGGAGCGCGCACAAGCAGGATGCGGGGAGGCCGTTTATAAACGGCCACCCGTCCCTGCAGTGCCACCCTCCGGCCGTTTATATACAATGGCCGGTCGGGAAGTGGTTAAGCATGTATTGCAATATGTGTGAACTAAATATCCCTATTTATTGCATAGTCTGCTTGACAGGGTATATACCAGTGTGCAGAGGGTCCTTCAGAATTTCTTGGGCAAGGACACAGGGGCCCCATGATCCCCTATTGCCCGGGGGCCCCATGAGTTGTCAGTCCGCCCCTGGTCCCAAGAATCAATAATTTGGAGAAAAGGAGGACATATTCACCTTTCTTGAATGAGCAGGCTCACAGCAATCATATTGTCATTATGTGTTGGTGCTTTTAGGGAGACTTCATATTTATGAGTAGGGAGAGATAATGTTCAATTTTCACATTGGTACATGTTCCCATGGCAGTGCCTGGCTTTCCATGCATTTTGCTTGACAATAGATTGCTTATAAGCCCTACAAATAGTCAGTTAGTAAGAAAGATTTGCCCCTTTTATGCTTCAAAGTTTTCAAACCTCAAGCAAGAAGCTGTTTGCAAACTTGAATCCAGGTACCTTTTAACTCTTTTACTTCGGCTGATGTATATAATATGTAATTTTCAGATGGAACCAATCTTAAGTTTGTACAGCCACCAATCACTTCAACAGACCCCCCCAAATGGGCATCCTGCGCCATATTTCTCAGGCTCTGCTATCCAATCTGAGGGCCAGGATTCACAACATGGGTGTCGCTGGGTAGGGGTGAGGGAGATCAGTGAACGTCAATTCATTGATCTACCCTAGCAAGAACACAGAAGTAATTTTGTCAATTTCCCTGGCCACTGTGGCTGGGAAAGAAGCTAATGAAGCATGATTTGTATTCCAATAGGTTCAGTGAAGTGCATGTTTCACGACTGCCGTCATTTCCTCAGGGGCTATTTGTATATAAGGAAGCCCCAGGGGAAGCGACAGCAGTCGCGAAACATGTCGGGTCAATTCTCCAACGCCAGAATGTCCCTCACTCCCCCATAGGATCATCCTGGTGGTCTTTTCCATGCCTCATCACTGATTGTGTTCGTGCTGTATATGGTGGGCTCTGGGACATTCGTTGCGGGGATATTACGAAATAGATTTTTAATACTATGGTCTATATGTGACTTAATGTCAAATAAAGCAATATTGATTTTAACTATACGCGCATCTAGTCTTTGTGCTTTTAAAGTCCATTTTTAGTATTTCTGCTTCTTCTGACTAGTACCTATTGAAGTTGATTCATCTGGTTCAAAGTATACTGTGGTGTCAGTAGGGGTTGGGCTTTCAGAGAGAGGTCCAGAGCAACAGGGATCCTGAAAATCATCCAGCAACTCCTAAAGGGGTAGTGCTACAGGAGCTTTCAAACAGCTTGAACATTTTTTTAAAGTTTTGTATATGGTTTATACAAAGGTTATCGGTTTGTACAAATGTATTGAATCTGGCTACAGATACAGCTAAACCCTATGTGCTGGACGTAAGGAACGGCTTAAGACATTAGGCTAGATAATAAAAACAACCTAATGTGGCAAATCCACCAACACATTTGAAATGTCTTAAAATATTTGGTACCAAATATAACCCAGAGTATTATAACAACTCCAAACTATTATTGCTGTCAGTATTCCTACAGTTTGTAACTGTTTTTTCTATTTTGAGGACTCATTTTCTGTAGGGCTAATGAGCAGGTCTTATAATCTCCATCAAAAAATAATGCAGTACCAGAAAGCTTGCAAAACAACACATGCAGAATGAGTTGGTTCACTGAATTTAAAGTAGCTGCAGTTATCTGGTGTTGTTCTCAATGAGAGCGGGAAAATGTTTGTAGATTGCTGCTGTTGCGCTCAATTTACCATTATATCTGTTTTGGCATAATATAAGTTAGAGCCATAGCAGGATATCAGCTAAATGAGCCAGGCTGAGCGCACAATGTGATATTTGTCTATAATATTTAAATATTACTTTTAAAGAACAAGGCACATTTTATGGCATAAACATTCATTTGCACACTATACCCTTTTAATTTAAATATATCTGTGTTGAAGTTAACAAATATCTAATTCTTGCATAGTTATTGAAACTAATTGACGACTTGCTGTTTCATCATTCAAGTGTCAGTATAAGGTCCCTGTGGAGGTTCCTGGTCTCCTATCTGAGCACAAGGCTGATAGCTAACACTCTCTGGGATACTGAGAAGGGTAAAACTGTCAATCAACAATGCTTTTCCTTTTCTTACATTTAATCCCGACAGCACCAAAACAAAATTCTTGTATCTCAGCATGTATTAATTCAGAAAACAATGTTTTGTTTTATGAATGAATACATGCTGAGATACAAGAATTTTGTTTGTAAGCGCAATTTTAGCTAAATAAATGGTCCAATTTCTTCTATTGCCTACTACACTATATTGGTTTGTTGTGATATGTGTTATGATGCCATTGGAAATCATATATACTTTGGGATAAGAGGAACCTATATCTATTCATTGCTGGTTGATTCTTACCATCTGGTGCATCTCCTACGCTGAGGATGGATTGAGAAGTGAAACCACAGAGTGATTTAAAAGTGGAATTGATTAAAGCTGTTTCCAAGTTCACATAGGTTAAGAGTAAGGATGACAGTTATTTAGAAGTGGTCACAAGGTGGAATTTTTGCAAGATTTGTCACGAGTTGGAAGTGAGTTTTGTGAAACATATCATGTTGTGAATAATGCACTATGTGCAAATATAATTTTTCTTTTGAGGTTTATTGGAATGAGAAGAATTCTCAAATTAAAATAAATACTTGTGAGCCACTAGAAGTATTCTTACACTTTAAATAATTATGTCCTTATATGATAATCAAGTGATTATTGTGAATTGCTGGGATACTATTCTAATTAATTAATCAAGTGTTTAAATAAATTCTTAATAAAATTAAAATATATTAGATCGCTAGGTACTTATTACACCCTCTCCAGGTGTATGGATGTATATATTAAATGTCAAAACTGTACCGCGCTCCAATGTATACAACTCTCAATAATAATACAAATCCAATTTTCTATAATAATGTTATTAAATGACTCTGTGTATCTTCAATATATCAATAATTAAATCAACCAAAAATCTTAATTGATAACACCATTAATTCATATATACAGAGTGAAAAAAATGAAAAATATGAAAAATATGAAAAATATGAAAAAAATAAAAAAATATAATGTGCATATAAACCAGAAAAAATATATATGGAAATGACAATTCAGTTCATCAGAGATGCGATGGTATTAGAAGTTCAAACTAATCTGTATGATGGATCAGTGTTCACAGCCGTGAACCTCTCCCTCCTTTCTTCTCTCCTCTCTCCCCAACACAGCCTCCTCAATAGAACTTTCTCCACTGGCTGCTTATTCCTCCATGCTCGATACATATAAAGAGAGAAACAGAGACATAGTGTCTTATCCGGGATAAAAGTTATTTATTTAAAGCTATTGGTTTCCCACTCACATGCTCTAAACAAAAGTAGCGCTTTGTGTGCAAATGTATCCAAATAGTATCCAAATCCTGCTATACAACCAGCCTTGCAGGTGTGTCTGCCTTCACTGAATGTGCTTGCCGTTCCTCCGTGGATGCGTGATGACGTCACCGCCCCTCCCCTACGCGTTACGCTACAGGGACTCGTAGCTTCCTCTGGGGGATGTAGTTTATCATGTCATCATGCACTGAGGCTATTTATATTCTACCGGCGCCATTTTTGCTGTGATTTATAAAATCCTCATTCCTCCTCCATATTCTTGTAGTCCAGTATGTATCTCAATGTTATCTACTATACATATGAACAAGAGTGAGTCTCAGCATCCTACGGTTGCACATTCAATGCTACCAAACACACCCTTCACAATTCAGATTACAATATCATATTTTCTATTCATTTTCATCGCCATTTATCTTATTCATTTGTCTTATTCATGTTTATATTAACCACAGTATTCATTCTTTAATTTTAATAATTTCCAAACATTTAATAAACTTTAAATTAAAATTAAAATCAGATTTAATATAAAATATTATTTTTAAAAATTATAAAAAATATTTAAAAAATTAATAAAAAAAAAAAAAAAAAAAAAAAAAAAAAAATATATAATTAGAAAGATATATAAAAATAAAAATAAAATTAAAAAATGCCTAAAAAAATCCTTATTTATTATTTTTATTTCCTCATAAATTAAATAATTAAAACCTATAATCATACTAGAATTATTTTTTACATAATAGTTAATAAACTACTTCCTCATTATTCCATCTATATCTTCCTCCTAATATTGTACTTGAAATGTATTCTTATGCTCATTATTCTTTATGGTATATAATAATATCATCAATTATCACTTAGGAAACAAGCTAAGTCAAATTCCTTATTTAACCCTAAAGGGTGCAAAGAATTCATTTGATAAATCCACTGGGATTCTTTCTTACTAATTTCTCTAATAAGATTATCCCCTCTCCAGTGTGCCTTATGTTTTTCAATTCCCCAAAATTCTAATCCTTCTGTTTTCTGTCCATGATATAATTTGAAGTGTAGTGATACATTATGATACTTATATCCTTTTGAAATATTACGAACATGCTCCTTTAATCTTTCTTTTAGCATGCGTTTTGTTCTTCCTATGTAAATTTTATTGCACGGACATTTTAGTGCATATATTACCCCTTTGGTGTCACATGATATAAATTGATTTATTTTAAATGTTATTCCACTTATTAAATTAGTAAACTGCATTCTCTTTCTGGGGTTATTTTTTGTTCTAATACAACTGTAGCATCTTCCACATTTATAGAATCCTATTTCCTTAAAGAACGAAAATGGATTTTGTTTGGGGGGATCTAGTATATTCTTTACTACCTTATCTCTGATATTCGGAGCTTTTTTGTAAATGAATCTTGGATTGTCAGGAATGTTATCTTTCAGATCTTTATCCAACTTTAATATATCCCAATGTTTTTTAATTATTTTTTGCACATCCTTATATTGTTTATTATATGGCATTATGATAGTCATAACATTATCCATACTGTTATTATTCTGTCTTTCTGTTAGTAATTTGCTTCTATCTAGTGTTCCTGCCCTATCCCTTTCTTCACCGATATACTCTTTTTTATAACCTTTATTGATGAATCTCTTTAGAAGGATGTCACTCTGTTCCTGATAATCTATATCATGTGTACAGTTACGTCTAAGTCTCGTAAACTGTCCTCTAGGTATGTTCTTTATCCATGTTTTGTGATGGCAACTATGGGTAGGTATATATGAATTTCTATCTGTATTTTTGAAGTGATTTTTTGTAGAGATAAATGATCCCTCTTTTACTAGCCATATATCTAAAAAGTTAATTTTTATGTCACTGCTATTCCAGCTGAGTTTTATATTATTTTGGTTATTATTTAATTCTATATAATAATCTGCTAATGATGTATCATTTCCTCTCCAAACTAGGATGATATCATCAATATAACGATGGTATGCTATAAGTTCTTGTTTTTGATTATTAAATATATTGTCTTCCTCCCATTGTGCCATGTATAAATTTGCTATGCTGGGGGCAAACTTTGCCCCCATCGCTACACCTTTGACCTGTAAGTAGTACTTGTTATTATACCAAAAAAAGTTGTGTTTAAGACAGAATTTTAAACACTTGATTAAGTATTTTTTCTGTCTTTTATGTAAATCGGAATACTTTTCCAATGCCCACTTTGCCGCTTTTATTGCTCCATCATGGTCAATGTTTGTGTACAATGAGGTGACATCAGCTGTACTTAATATACTATCTTCAGTGAGTGTTAGATTTTGCATCAAATGAATAATATGTCTAGTATCCTTCAAATATGCCTTCGTTTGCACCACTAATGGTTGTAGATATTGATCAATATATTCTCCCATCCTTGCCGGGCTGTTAGAGGAAGATGATGTGATGGAATGGTTCAATTTTTTTAGTGAGAAGAGCATGGAACTCATAGTGTTCTTAATAAAGAGAAGGCAAAGAAAAATGCGCAAATTGGAAAATGTATTAAAGGAATATAGAGAGAAGGTAGAAATACATAAAGAACATCCAGAGTTTAACAAATATATGACAGAATTAGGAAAAAATGTGAAAAATAAGGATTTGGAGATTCAGAATAGGAAGAAGAAAAAATATCAGAAAGTAACGCAAGAATATAATTTGAAACAAATATATAAATGGCAACAGCAAGATATGACAGAAGGATTGAAATCTACAGATAGTACTCCAGTTACGAAACAAAAAAATAATAAATTGACAACTAAAAAAACCTTAAATTTTGTCAATAACTCTACTAAAGAAGTCCATCAACATACACCCAAAATACCACTGAAAAAGATACCGATGCAACAACAAGAACAAATTACCTTACCATCACAAGTACCACTAAAACCACTTACATCACAACAGGTTAGAGAAGTACAGAATAATAAAAAGAGTTATACACAATACCCCAACAATGACTATAGGGGACAAACACCTTATTATTACCAAAATAGAGGTCCACCACCATATCAACCATCAAGAGGTAGACCTTACTATAGAAATGGAAATAGAGGTCAAAATTATAGAGGACATCAGAATTACTATAATCAGGGCCAATATAATTACAATCAAAGTAGAAATTATGGACCTAATTATAGGAATGAATACAGGAATGATAACACATATGCATATACTACAGAATATGCAATTAATAATCAAATGAGAAACACACCACAGTCATTCAATCTTCCTTTATCAAACAAGTATTCTCCATTAGAATCAGAAGAGTCATATACGCCTTTACCAAACCCTTTTTTAGAGTTAAATCAACATCCAGTAGAAACAAATCAAAACATTGTAGAAAGAGGGGAAACAGAGGAGGAAGAAAACACAAACAAAAAAAGAAGGAGAGTATAAAGGGGGAAGGCATTTTCAACCTTAGTGGAACACCCCTTAAACAAGAGGAAATCTACGCATTAGATCAGGGCTTGAAGTTTGCTCCTAATAAAGGATTAAATAAATTTGAAATGTATATAAGTTTACAAAAATTTATAAGAAAATTAAATATTAAAAAATATTATGTTCAAAACCCAATAGAACATAATCAGGAGGCTAAAATATCAAAATATCAACACAGTGATCTGAAAAATAAATCTGTTTTCAACCCCAAATCCAGTGATAATACATATATAACAACTTTTAAAAAATTAGTGACTAAAGATCTAGAAAAATTGCAAACAAAAAAATTCAAACATAATTATAACCTTGAGAAAGGAATTAAAAGTCTCAAGGAGAGAAAAAATATAGTAATCAGGCCGGCAGATAAGGGGGGGGGCATAGTTATATTATCAAAAACATTTTATGAACAATCTATGGAGGAAATGTTAAAAGATGAAAGTACATATCAGGAGCTTAAGAATAATCCAAACAAAGAGTATAAAAAAGAGTTAATAGAGCTAGTAAATTATGGAAAGAAAAAGCACATACTAAATGAGAAAGAAGCAAAGTATCTGGTGCCAACAGTATGTAAACTGCCTATAATATACTCAATACCAAAAATTCACAAAAACCTTGAGAATCCACCAATTAGACCTATAATAAATGGGATAGAGTCTTTAACGGCAAGGATGGGAGAATATATTGATCAATATCTACAACCATTAGTGGTGCAAACGAAGGCATATTTGAAGGATACTAGACATATTATTCATTTGATGCAAAATCTAACACTCACTGAAGATAGTATATTAAGTACAGCTGATGTCACCTCATTGTACACAAACATTGACCATGATGGAGCAATAAAAGCGGCAAAGTGGGCATTGGAAAAGTATTCCGATTTACATAAAAGACAGAAAAAATACTTAATCAAGTGTTTAAAATTCTGTCTTAAACACAACTTTTTTTGGTATAATAACAAGTACTACTTACAGGTCAAAGGTGTAGCGATGGGGGCAAAGTTTGCCCCCAGCATAGCAAATTTATACATGGCACAATGGGAGGAAGACAATATATTTAATAATCAAAAACAAGAACTTATAGCATACCATCGTTATATTGATGATATCATCCTAGTTTGGAGAGGAAATGATACATCATTAGCAGATTATTATATAGAATTAAATAATAACCAAAATAATATAAAACTCAGCTGGAATAGCAGTGACATAAAAATTAACTTTTTAGATATATGGCTAGTAAAAGAGGGATCATTTATCTCTACAAAAAATCACTTCAAAAATACAGATAGAAATTCATATATACCTACCCATAGTTGCCATCACAAAACATGGATAAAGAACATACCTAGAGGACAGTTTACGAGACTTAGACGTAACTGTACACATGATATAGATTATCAGGAACAGAGTGACATCCTTCTAAAGAGATTCATCAATAAAGGTTATAAAAAAGAGTATATCGGTGAAGAAAGGGATAGGGCAGGAACACTAGATAGAAGCAAATTACTAACAGAAAGACAGAATAATAACAGTATGGATAATGTTATGACTATCATAATGCCATATAATAAACAATATAAGGATGTGCAAAAAATAATTAAAAAACATTGGGATATATTAAAGTTGGATAAAGATCTGAAAGATAACATTCCTGACAATCCAAGATTCATTTACAAAAAAGCTCCGAATATCAGAGATAAGGTAGTAAAGAATATACTAGATCCCCCCAAACAAAATCCATTTTCGTTCTTTAAGGAAATAGGATTCTATAAATGTGGAAGATGCTACAGTTGTATTAGAACAAAAAATAACCCCAGAAAGAGAATGCAGTTTACTAATTTAATAAGTGGAATAACATTTAAAATAAATCAATTTATATCATGTGACACCAAAGGGGTAATATATGCACTAAAATGTCCGTGCAATAAAATTTACATAGGAAGAACAAAACGCATGCTAAAAGAAAGATTAAAGGAGCATGTTCGTAATATTTCAAAAGGATATAAGTATCATAATGTATCACTACACTTCAAATTATATCATGGACAGAAAACAGAAGGATTAGAATTTTGGGGAATTGAAAAACATAAGGCACACTGGAGAGGGGATAATCTTATTAGAGAAATTAGTAAGAAAGAATCCCAGTGGATTTATCAAATGAATTCTTTGCACCCTTTAGGGTTAAATAAGGAATTTGACTTAGCTTGTTTCCTAAGTGATAATTGATGATATTATTATATACCATAAAGAATAATGAGCATAAGAATACATTTCAAGTACAATATTAGGAGGAAGATATAGATGGAATAATGAGGAAGTAGTTTATTAACTATTATGTAAAAAATAATTCTAGTATGATTATAGGTTTTAATTATTTAATTTATGAGGAAATAAAAATAATAAATAAGGATTTTTTTAGGCATTTTTTAATTTTATTTTTATTTTTATATATCTTTCTAATTATATATTTTTTTTTTTTTTTTTTTTTTTTTTTTATTAATTTTTTAAATATTTTTTATAATTTTTAAAAATAATATTTTATATTAAATCTGATTTTAATTTTAATTTAAAGTTTATTAAATGTTTGGAAATTATTAAAATTAAAGAATGAATACTGTGGTTAATATAAACATGAATAAGACAAATGAATAAGATAAATGGCGATGAAAATGAATAGAAAATATGATATTGTAATCTGAATTGTGAAGGGTGTGTTTGGTAGCATTGAATGTGCAACCGTAGGATGCTGAGACTCACTCTTGTTCATATGTATAGTAGATAACATTGAGATACATACTGGACTACAAGAATATGGAGGAGGAATGAGGATTTTATAAATCACAGCAAAAATGGCGCCGGTAGAATATAAATAGCCTCAGTGCATGATGACATGATAAACTACATCCCCCAGAGGAAGCTACGAGTCCCTGTAGCGTAACGCGTAGGGGAGGGGCGGTGACGTCATCACGCATCCACGGAGGAACGGCAAGCACATTCAGTGAAGGCAGACACACCTGCAAGGCTGGTTGTATAGTAGGATTTGGATACTATTTGGATACATTTGCACACAAAGCGCTACTTTTGTTTAGAGCATGTGAGTGGGAAACCAATAGCTTTAAATAAATAACTTTTATCCCGGATAAGACACTATGTCTCTGTTTCTCTCTTTATATGTATCGAGCATGGAGGAATAAGCAGCCAGTGGAGAAAGTTCTATTGAGGAGGCTGTGTTGGGGAGAGAGGAGAGAAGAAAGGAGGGAGAGGTTCACGGCTGTGAACACTGATCCATCATACAGATTAGTTTGAACTTCTAATACCATCGCATCTCTGATGAACTGAATTGTCATTTCCATATATATTTTTTCTGGTTTATATGCACATTATATTTTTTTATTTTTTTCATATTTTTCATATTTTTCATTTTTTTCACTCTGTATATATGAATTAATGGTGTTATCAATTAAGATTTTTGGTTGATTTAATTATTGATATATTGAAGATACACGGAGTCATTTAATAACATTATTATAGAAAATTGGATTTGTATTATTATTGGGAGAAGAATTCTCACATTTTGGAGAAATGAAAAAGAAGAAAATTATATTCACGATTAGGACATTTGCACATTTAGATGCTAAAAGATTTGGACTGTATATAAGAATTTATAGCATGAATTTCCTACATGGCATTATTTTCAATGGATTTTCATTCGTAAACCAAAAATTACGTTAACCGAGGCATTCGTAAACCGAGGTATGCCTGTACTCCAAAAATATACGTAGGTAACAAAGGTGCTGTCAGGATTAAATGTAAGAAAAGAAATCAAGAAAATTATCATAGTCATGGTTTTTAGGACATTTACACATTTAGACGCTAAAAGATTTGAACTGTATAATTTGGACTTTCGGGGGAGAAAGTTTATTATTTTGGCATTTGGGGTTTTGTAGACACCTCTTGGCACACCAATATATTCACTTAAATTCTTCAACCCTCCAAAGATTATCACCGTTGATATTTAAGTGTTCAATTCATGTGCAAAAAAAATTTTTTATGTGTGCTCCTCTTCCCCTTTCATAAAAAGTGTCAGCTCCTCATGCAAAAAAAAAATAAAACTCATATAGTGCATTATCTTTTTAAATACAGGAGCACCTCGATTTACAAACAGCTCAGTTAACATAATTTGCGGTTTTCAAATGAAAATCCATTGAAAATAATGCCTCGGTTTACGAATTTTTTTTCATAATACGAACGGATTAATTGGTTTTCAATGCATTTACAATTTTTTTTTTAATCATGTCCCTGTACAGTACTATGCCTTTAAAGTGCACTTTATAAAGAGTTTTGAACAGATAAAAGACTTTTTTTAAATTTTTTTCTGACCTCTGAAACGGATTAATTGGCTTTCAAGGCATTCCTATAGGAAACTGCGTTTCGGTTTACAAATTTTTCGCAATATGAAAAGTCCCCCAGAACGAATTAAATTCATAAACCAAGGTACGCCTGTATCTGTTATCAGCAACAAACTTTACAGCCTAAGGCCCCATATACAAGATGAGAATATCGGATGAATGATTTTTTTTTTGCATGCTAGTCTCATATCGAATGTGAAGAGATTGCTAAAGCTACGAAATTTTTTATGAATAAAAATTCAGAAGTGACATAATGTGTTGCATTGTATTTGTATTGTATTTTTGGACAAAAAGTGTACTGATTAAACAAAAATCATATGATCTGGTATCGTATGAGAAAACATTTTGTGCTTGTCCCTTCTAAAAATTTCAAATGAAAGCTGTGTACTAACAATCAGATTATCGTACAATCCTGTCAAAAACATTTTTTTTCATACAATTTTCTGACCGTTTGTACTAGGCTTAACACTTAGCCAGACACGTCTGCTTTGACAGGAAGAGAACACAAGAAAACAAACAAAAACCAAGTAATTCTGCAGAGGTAGGACTGAACTATTACAATAATTCAAAAGCAGATATTCAGATTACTACAGATGCACACAGATGACTTGTTCTCTTTAAGCCCATCACATACCTATGGAAAAATGTAGGTTGCTGTTGTTGACCCCAGTTAGTCAGGGCCGTCTTTAATATTGATTGGACCCCCCCCCCCCAAACAATTTCACTCTCTATCTGCTCTAAGACAAACAATAAATAGTAGCTAGACTCAAAATCACAATTACTGCAGCAGATCAGGCAGCCAGTGATCGTGACTGGGTGCTATAGGTTACTGCACATCCATACCACTCACTGATTAGTTGCTAGAGGGAACCGCACATCCTTACTGCTCACTGATTGCTTGCTAGAGGTCACTGCACATCATTACTGAGCACTGATTGTTTGCTATAGGTTACTGTGCATCATTATCACTTACTTATTGGTTCCTAATGATTACTGCACATCATTACCGCTCACTGATTGGTGGCTTCAGGTTACAGTGCATCATTAACACTTACTTATCAGCTGCTAAAGGTTACAGCACATCATTACAGCTCACTGATTGGTTGCTGGAGGTTACAGCACATCATTACAGCTCACTGATTGATAACCTCTGCACCCCAAACCTCTCCACTCCAACCCCTCCACCTTAACGCTACATGCCTGCACTGCTCATCTATGCACCCACCTTCCTTACCTCTGTACATCCCCTCCTTCCTAAACTGTGCATCCCTACCTCTGCAAATTCCACCCGCACCTCTTTTCTTACCTTTAGAGAACAGGCTGATGGTAGGCTCAATGACCACAGTTGCAAGCAGGAATTTCAATTATGCCTCTGTTTACCTCCACAGTGGGCAGCATTCAGCAGAGGTGATGGTGGATGGAACCTCAGGAAAGCATGATGTACATATGAATGCCACCACTATTTACACGTGAATGCTGCTGTTATTTACATATCAGTGTCAGTTATTTACATGTGAATGCTGACATGATGTCATGGGTCATCTGTACACTGCAGTAGGGCAGAGCTGGGTAATATAAGTGACAGCACTTCACACACATATATATCGAAATAGAGTGCAGGAGGGAGACTTCAAGGGACAAGGGTATGTAAACTGGGACAATTGGCAAATATGGCCAGCTGCTTTGGGCCCCCCAAAAATGACTGAGCCAGGGCAGCTGTCCCTTTTGCCCTGCCTTAAAGATGGCCCTGCAGTTAGTTACATGCTGGCCTGGTGATTCAAAGGCGTAAATACCTCTAAATTTCTAAACCTGGCCATATGCTGTTAGACTGGTGGATTTTCGAAAGAATGTTCGTATAAAAAAAATCTTGTTAGTACATTCAATAATTCCAACAGAAACTTGATAAATGTCGTTCGTAAATACCTCAAAATTTAGTTTACTTTTAACAATGCAATTTGGCATGAATGTAATTGACCCCACTAACAATTTAATTTCATATTTCCTTATTATTATTTTGACTCACTAAGGCAGGACATAGACTATGCAATTTTCTTTCCTGCACCTACGGGTTGTAGGAAAAAAAATTGATTTCTACATCAACACAGTCAATGTTGATAGGGGAAGCCCTCCTGTAGAGCTATTGTGTTCTCCCAGTGGAGGGGGGGGGGCACGTTGGAGGGAGCCATCCCTGCCAAGAGAACACAATGATTATTGCTAGAGGCTATAGCTGCTGGCAATAATCACATATAAAATTGGACATGCTGGTTGTACCCAAGTTGCACAACAATCGGGTACAATCAGCCTTCCCATAGATGGTTTGAATCTCGGCCTCGGCCATACGAGGGCAAGCACACGTCTAGTTTGATCAAGTTTGCCAAGCTGGAAACAGGGGACATCTTAGCTAAATATTCTTGTTACATTCTCCTGTATTATTACATTTGTTGTCTTTACCTGTTATTATTTAATAAATGTATGATCTCTCTGCTTGAAAAAACCCAAAAATGTAAAATATCAAGTAACCGTGATAAAAACACAATTATAACATTGAACAAGTGTTTCAAAAACAAAAAATTTGCAACGGTGTGTGGCCAGCTTAACATAAAACCAGTATGCAGATCAAGAGCTCTGTCTTCACTGGCTGCATACTTCTTCTAGGCCAGTTACTCAGAAAGAATTGAAATTCAGGGACTGGAAAAAAATTCAGGCAGCAATGCTAGCCTGCTAGACTGGGTCCTGAGCAAGTCTTATATTTACAAGCTTACCAATAAAACACCGGGATAACAGTTATCATCCAGTCACTTTTCCAGTGTTTACAAGCCCTAATAAAGGTGGACCTCTTTAACTCTTTATCTTTGTGATGAAAAAAATCTGACTGAACGATCTACTTTAGCCTGGCACTAATTTTTATCATACCATTTCTGTCCCAAGGACTCTTTTCTGGACCCACCTGGTTTTGGTGAGCTGCCTTCAACTAAACCAGGGGTCTCCAAACTTTCCAAAGGACCAGACTTCAGACTTTAAGGGGGGCAAGCTGTGGCCAGTGGGAGTAGAAAATCCCTCAGCATCAGTGAAAATAAACAATGCCCCAGACTTGGCTGTCAGTGGGAGTAAAACAATTATTAATTGTGCTCCATTGTTGGTGTCAGTGGGAGGAATAGTGCCCTATCATTGGTATCAGTGGGAGGAATAGTGCCCCATCATTGGTATTAGTGGGAGGAATAATGTCCCATCATCATTATCAGTGGGAGGAATAATGCCTCACCAGTGCTGTCAGTAGGATGAATAGAGCCTCATCATTGGTATCAGTGGGAGGAATAGTGCCCCATCATTGGTATCAGTGGGAGGAATAATGCCCCATCATCAGTGTCAGTGGCAGGAATAGTGCCCCATCATTGGTATCAGTGGGAAGAATAGTGTCCCATCATTGGTGTCAGTGGGAAGAATAGTGTCCCATTATTGGTGTCAGTGGGAGGAATAGTGCCCCATGAATGGTGTCAGTGGGAGGACTCTTGTCCCATGATCGGTATCAGTGGGAGGAATACTGCCCTAGCAATGGTGTCAGTTGCAGGAATAGTGCCCCATGATTTATGTCAATGAGAGAAACAGTGCCTTATTGCTGGTATCAGTGGGAGGAATACTGCCCTAACAATGGTGTCAGTTGCAGGAATAGTGCCCCATGATTTATGTCAATGGGAGAAACAGTGCCTTATTGCTGGTATCATTGGGAGGAATAGAGCCCAATCTTTGGTGTTATACAAAGAAAGATAGCCCTTTAACTCTTTATCTTTGTGGTGAATAAAATCTAACTGAACTATCCTCTTTAGCCTGGCACTCACTGATTTATGTTACCACTTCTGTCCCAAGGACCCTATTCTGGATCCTAGTGAGCTGCCTTCAACTAAAAGAGGGGTCTCCAAACTTTCCAAACAAAGGGCCAGACTGTGGCCAATGGGAGTAGAAAACACCCCAGCATTGGTGGATGTAAACAATGACTCAGGCTTGGCTGTGAGTGGGAGTCAATTATTAATTGTGCTTCATCGCTGGCATCAGTGCAAGGAATAGTGCTCCATCGTTGGTGTCAGTGGGTGGAATAGTGCTTCATCATTGGTGTCAGTGGGAGGAATAGTGCCCTATCAGTGGTGTCAGTGGGAGGAATAGTGCCCTATCATTAGTATCAGTGGAAGGAATAGTGCACCATCGTTGGTGTCAGTGGGAGAAAAGGTGCCTCATCAGTGGTGTCAGTGGGAGGAATAGTTCCCTATCATTGGTATCAATAGAATGAATAGTGCCTTATCATTGGTATCAGTGGAAGGGATAGTGCCCCAATGTCAGTGTCAGTGGAAAAATAGGGCCTTAATGTTTGTGTCAGTGGCAAGAGTGAATTATGCACCATCAATGGTGTCAGTGAGATGAATAGTGCCCTATCATTGGTGTCAATGGGGGGAGTACTGCCCCTTCATTGGTGTCAGTGGGAGAAGTAGCTGATCATCATTGGTCTCAGTGGAAGGGATAGTTCCCCATCATTCCTGTCAGTGGCAGGACAACTGCCCCATCATTGGTGTCATTAAAAGGAATAGTGCCCCATCATTGGTATCAATGGCAGGAATAGTGTTTCATTGTTTACTGTATATCAATGGTAGGAATAGTGGCTCATCATAGGGCATCAGTGGGAGGAATTATATTCTATTGTCGGTGTCAGTGAAAGGAATGGTGCCTCATCGTTGGTATCAATGGTAGGAATAGTGGCTCATGATTGTTATCAGTGGGAGGAATTATATTCCATTGTTGGTGTCAGTGAAGGGAATTGTGCCTCATCTATGGTGAAAGTAGGAAGAATAGAGCTTGAGGAAGGACCTAAGGGCCACAGTTTGGGGAGCACCAAACTATACCATCACATCAAACTCCAATCAGAATTACCTAACGAGACCAAGGTCCAGTTCCCCATGAATACAACTTGTTACATATTCTTTCATTCCCTTTAATATTAAATTAAATTAAATGGCTGCTTATAATAATACCTTGGAGCCTCGGATTCATCAAAATAATGTAGATTTGTGTCTTAATGAGATCAGTTACAGTTTTCTAGTTGCATGCAAATATTGATGATCCCATGAGGAGCAGTTTCATTTTCTAATTTGTGTTTGTGCTTTAATATACACTGTCAGCTAGAGTGTGTGGGGGGTTCCCGGCACAACGACTACATTATTGTACTTTTACTGAATGTAAACATTAGAGATGAGCGAATCGAACTAGGCGAACCGGAATTCGAGTCGAATTTCAGGAAATATTCAGGAAATGGATCCATTTATGGAAACAAATACATACAATGTTTCAACCGCTGCATGGAAGGACAGTCCCAGAACTGTCATTAATAGTCTATTTCTGACAGTTCCATGACATTCCCTCCATACAGCGGTTAAAACAGCTGTATGGAGTGAATGTCCCAGATCTATCAGAAATAGACTATTTATGACAGTTCTGGGACATTCACTGCATACAGCTGTTTTAACCGCTGTATGGAGGGAATGTCATGGAACTGTCAGAAATAGACTATTAATGACAGTTCTGGGACTGTCCTTCAATGCAGCGGTTGAAACATTGTATGTATTTGTTTCCATAAATGGATCCATTTATGGAAACAAATACATACAATGTTTCAACCGCTGCATGGAAGGACAGTCCCAGAACTGTCATTAATAGTCTATTTCTGACAGTTCCATGACATTCCCTCCATACAGCGGTTAAAACAGCTGTATGGAGTGAATGTCCCAGATCTATCAGAAATAGACTATTTATGACAGTTCTGGGACATTCACTGCATACAGCTGTTTTAACCGCTGTATGGAGGGAATGTCATGGAACTGTCAGAAATAGACTATTAATGACAGTTCTGGGACTGTCCTTCAATGCAGCGGTTGAAACATTGTATGTATTTGTTTCCATAAATGGATCCATTTATGGAAACAAATACATACAATGTTTCAACCGCTGTATGGAAGGACAGTCCCACAACTGTCATTAATAGTCTATTTCTGACAGTTCCATGACATTCCCTCCATACAGCGGTTAAAACAGCTGTATGGAGTGAATGTCCCAGATCTATCAGAAATAGACTATTTATGACAGTTCTGGGACATTCACTGCATACAGCTGTTTTAACCGCTGTATGGAGGGAATGTCATGGAACTGTCAGAAATAGACTATTAATGACAGTTCTGGGACTGTCCTTCAATGCAGCGGTTGAAACATTGTATGTATTTGTTTCCATAAATGGATCCATTTATGGAAACAAATACATACAATGTTTCAACCGCTGCATGGAAGGACAGTCCCAGAACTGTCATTAATAGTCTATTTCTGACAGTTCCATGACATTCCCTCCATACAGCGGTTAAAACAGCTGTATGGAGTGAATGTCCCAGATCTATCAGAAATAGACTATTTATGACAGTTCTGGGACATTCACTGCATACAGCTGTTTTAACCGCTGTATGGAGGGAATGTCATGGAACTGTCAGAAATAGACTATTAATGACAGTTCTGGGACTGTCCTTCAATGCAGCGGTTGAAACATTGTATGTATTTGTTTCCATAAATGGATCCATTTATGGAAACAAATACATACAATGTTTCAACCGCTGCATGGAAGGACAGTCCCAGAACTGTCATTAATAGTCTATTTCTGACAGTTCCATGACATTCCCTCCATACAGCGGTTAAAACAGCTGTATGGAGTGAATGTCCCAGATCTATCAGAAATAGACTATTTATGACAGTTCTGGGACATTCACTGCATACAGCTGTTTTAACCGCTGTATGGAGGGAATGTCATGGAACTGTCAGAAATAGACTATTAATGACAGTTCTGGGACTGTCCTTCCATGCAGCGGTTGAAACATTGTATGTATTTGTTTCCATAAATGGATCCATTTATGGAAACAAATACATACAATGTTTCAACCGCTGCATGGAAGGACAGTCCCAGAACTGTCATTAATAGTCTATTTCTGACAGTTCTATGACATTCCCTCCATACAGCGGTTGAAACCGCTGTATGGAGTGAATGTCCCAGAACTGTCAGAAATAGACAGAAACTGTCACAGAACTGTCCTTCTTCTCATCCTTCTCCTTCTTCTCATCCTTCTTCTCATCCTTCTTCTCATCCTTCTCCTTCTTCTCATCCTTCTCCTTCTTCTCATCCTTCTCCTTCTGCTCATCCTTCTTCTCATCCTTCTCCTTCTTCTCATCCTTCTCCTTCTCCTTCTTCTCATCCTTCTCCTTCTCCTTCTTCTCATCCTTCTCCTTCTCATCCTTCTCCTTCTCCTTCTCATCCTTCTCCTTCTTCTCATCCTTCTCCTTCTTCTCATCCTTCTCCTTCTCCTTCTTCTCATCCTTCTCCTTCTCCTTCTCATCCTTCTCCTTCTTCTCATCCTTCTCCTTCTCCTCATCCTTTTTCTTCTCATCCTTCTCCTTCTCCTTCTTCTCATCCTTCTCCTTCTTCTCATCCTTCTCCTTCTTCTCATCCTTCTCCTTCTTCTCCTTCTTCTCATCATTCTCCTTCTTCTCATCCTTCTCCTTCTTCTCATCCTTCTCATCCTTCTTCTCATCCTTCTTCTTCTCATCCTTCTCCTTCTTCTCATCCTTCTCCTTCTCCTTCTTCTCATCCTTCTCCTTCTTCTCATCCTTCTCCTTCTTCTCATCCTTCTCCTTCTCATCCTTCTCCTTCTCCTTCTTCTCTTCCTTCTCCTTCTTCTCATCCTTCTCCTTCTTCTCATCCTTCTTCTTCTCATCCTTCTCCTCCTTCTTCTCATCCTTCTTCTCATCCTTCTTCTTCTCATCCTTCTCCTTCTTCTCATCCTTCTCCTTCTCCTTCTTCTCATCCTTCTCCTTCTTCTCATCCTTCTCCTTCTTCTCATCCTTCTCCTTCTTCTCATCCTTCTCCTTCTTCTCATCCTTCTCCTTCTCCTTCTTCTCTTCCTTCTCCTTCTTATCATCCTTCTCCTTCTTCTCATCATTCTCCTTCTTCTCATCCTTCTCCTTCTTCTCATCCTTCTTCTTCTCATCCTTTCCTTCTTCTCATCCTTCTTCTTCTCATCCTTCTCTTCTCATCCTTCTCCTTCTCATCCTTCTCTTTCTTCTCATCCTTCTCCTTCTCCTTCTTCTCATCCTTCTCCTTCTTCTCATCCTTCTCCTTCTCCTTCTTCTCATCCTTCTCCTTATTCTCAGCCTTCTTCTTCTCATCCTTCTCCTTCTCATCCTTCTCCTTCTCATCCTTCTCCTTCTTCTCATCCTTCTCCTTCTTCTCATCCTTCTCCTTCTCCTTCTTCTCATCCTTCTCCTTCTCCTTCTTCTCATCCTTCTCCTTCTCCTTCTTCTCATCCTTCTCCTTCTTCTCATCCTTCTCCTTCTTCTCATCCTTCTCCTTCTCCTTCTTCTCATCCTTCTCCTTCTCCTCATCCTTTTTCTTCTCATCCTTCTCCTTCTCCTTCTTCTCATCCTTCTCCTTCTTCTCATCCTTCTCCTTCTTCTCATCCTTCTCCTTCTTCTCATCCTTCTCCTTCTTCTCATCCTTCTCCTTCTCCTTCTTCTCTTCCTTCTCCTTCTTATCATCCTTCTCCTTCTTCTCATCATTCTCCTTCTTCTCATCCTTCTCCTTCTTCTCATCCTTCTTCTTCTCATCCTTTTCCTTCTTCTCATCCTTCTTCTTCTCATCCTTCTTCTTCTCATCCTTCTCCTTCTCATCCTTCT